>NC_053028.1:366568894-366712328 GCF_003073215.2 Triticum urartu | reverse complement strand
TAAGTAAACCATTGATTAACAATCTCACATCTGTCATGAATACCCTCAAACCCAATCCACGTCTACGAGCATAGCATGGCAATATAAGCATAACGTAATAGTAACTCCCAAGGTTTGAATGCGGGGCAACAGGTTCCTACCTCATCAACTACTTCCCAATGCCCCCATGTTATCAATCCTACTCATGCAATGTTTGAGGTTGAAACTAATGCATAAAACTGGGTATGAAAGGAATATGATCAAAGTGTGAACTTGCCTGCAATGTTGATGAAGATGATTCACACTCATAACTCTTGATAGTTCTACTCGTCACATTCCGGTCAATCTATCGTAAGCAAGCAATAGAACCACACATAAGCAATCACTCAACAGATCAGAAAGAATGAAGAAGACGATTCGGAAAACTTCAAAACCAAGCAAATAACTTTTGCAACATAAAACAATTTCTAACAGTATCAAAATTATGTGAATTTGGCCTTATTAGAAAGTTTAGGTCAAGAGCTTCGATTTGCAAAAAGAATCAACTCAAACGGAGTTACGAAACTCAAGTTATGATCAAACGAAGTTTGAAATCAAATCTGGTATAGTTCAAATTTTAAACTTTCAAAAACATGTTTGAGTTGGATTAATGGATAGAGGGGATCATAACGAAGGAGTGGGCGTTGGTTTCGTTGGATTTGGACAAACGAGCGAAAAGTAATGATCGTTTGAAGTTCAGGGACTAAACTGTAAGGAAACTAATTACGAATAAGTTCCTTGCGTAAATTAAACAGAAAAAGAAAAAAAATCTAAATAGAGACCGTTCGCTACCGAACACTACGGAACGAAATCGTTCGCTAGATTTACCTAAACAAAGAACAATCGTTAAATAACTAAACTAACAAAAAAAACTAAACCGGTCTAATCTAAAACCAAACTAAGAGAAAACCGAAGAAAACCGGATAGGTTTTCTTACCGGTTCGGTAGCGGTTCACGGCGACGATGGCGGTTAACTCCGGTGAGATGGGGCGGGGCTCCGGCGAGGGCGGCACGCTCCGGCACAGCGGTGGCAGCGGCGCAGGAGAGCAAGCGGCGGCGCGAGGCAATGCGGCATGGGGCGGAGGAGCGGGGTGCGGCGCGCGGGGTGGAGGCGCGGAACAGCAGCGGCGGCGGTCGCGGCGGATATCGCCGGCGGCGGCGATGCACGGGATGCGGGGCGAGGCAAGGCGAGAGGAGAGAGGAGCCGGGGTGGCGCCTTTTAAGGGGAGGGACGGGGGGTGGCGTGGGGGAGGGGCAGGAGGAGGCCGGAGGCGGCACGGCCGTCGAGGTCGGCGAGGCGTCGTGCCCGAGCAGGACTGTGGTGGGAGCTCGGGGACGAGCGGCGTTGGTGCGTGGGCCGGCTAGGCCGTGGCCTGGCGACTAGCTGGGCCGGCCCAGTTCGGCGGAGGAGGAAGTTTTTTTAAAACATTTTCCAGAAAATTAAAATAAAAAAAAATTAAAAATATTATATAGGCATATAATATATCAAAATTTGCAGAAAAAGATTTTCTACAACATGGACATTTTTATAATGCCAAATAAAATCCACACAAATTCAGATAATTCAAAGAGTGCTACTGGTCTAATAAAATCCAATAAAAATCATTTTAAAAAATACCAAAATTATTTCAAATTAATTTTTCTCCAATTTTCTATTGCAGGGAATCATGTTACCCTATTTTCCATGTATTTTGTTTTTGGAGAAAAATAATTTGAATAAAACTCAAATAATCGAAATTGAAAAATAATAATTTCAAATGGATATTAAATTTGAGTTTCTTTGAAACTCCCAACTCATATTTCATATGTTGTGAAGAAGTCATTTTATCTTCTCTCATGAAAATCATTGAGTTGCTTAAAGTTTCAGAACTGGGAATATTTTCAAATGAAATTCAAATATTTTCAACACCCCTTTTCATTTAATAAATGGAAGAAGTCACGTTATCTTCTCTCTAGGGTTTCGTGGTGAAAAGAATTTGAATTCACGAAGATCAAAATGCAAAAAGATGAGAGTTTTGGAAAGTCCTTTTATTCCCTCTCATTTAACTTTCAAAAAGGTTTCGAATTTCACTCAATCAATCACACAACAATCAAGCAATCAATAAAATCTATCTATTTAATATAACATTCCGAAATTTAGAATTTTGGGATGTTACAAACCTACCACCCTTAAAATGAATCTCGTCCTCGAGATTCGGAGAGGCTAGAAAGAAATAGGTTAGGGTCGGGGTCTTCTCAAAATCCATCGATCGTCTCTGGGGTTTGGGGTGCTACCACCCTTAGAAACATCGTTACAGTTCCATCAAAACTCATATACTTCATCCATATTGTTAACAGTGTTAGTCTTCTCAGATCTTCAGGATAATTCCTTCTCTGGGCTCTTCCGGTAGTGGTATAACCTTTACCGCAATTCTTCTGTCCTTTCATCTTGGTAAGGTTCTTCCATGACTGGGTCTTCTTAGCTGACGGGTCTGGCGCCTATACTAAACAACTATCGATATCTCATGGTTGTCAACCATTTATGGTTTCTCCTGCAGGAAATGGGTCTGGGTTGATCCTCACCGTATAACCTACGGTTGGCAAAAGCTGTCGTGTATAAGGGAAAAATTTCTATACCATTCTAAGGTTTATACAAGGTTTAATATCGTCGTCTCTCTACTATAGGTAAGTCACTCAGATTTACCATCCCATATAGCAAGGCGAATAATAAGAGTAAGTCGGTATGGTGATCAATCCATCCCGCACCCAAATCATTACCTTGTATACGGTTTAGTGAATCTTGCATTCTAACCCTCGGTCATCCTCACAAGCACTGCAGAATTCCTCTTGTCGACGAACTGAGTTCGGATAATTCCATGGATTCTGCAAGCCAAACAAACATCTATCATTCCTTCCCAACTCTCAGGTTTGTGTAACCTCCTAATAAATAGTCTATTGATAAAGGCATATCCTCTTCCAGGGTTTTTCCTTCAGCAAGAATGTGCTTGCTTCTTGGCAGGTCCTGGAGCCTGTTGGTTATGGCCCATCTCATCACTTGCAAACCTTGAACTCATCATCGGGGCAACTGATCTTTAATCCAACATCCAACTTCATAGCACACTTAAATCCATCCAATTGTACTGTCTTCCTTCTTTCTATTGGCACCAAACTAGGACGTGATTACTCAGACTCATCATGGAATTTCCATTGATCATAAATTTCCAATATCATACCTCCTTTATATCCAATAGTAATCCATCTCTTCATCCTCGTGGGATATCCCTCATACCGAGATAAAACTTATACTTATGAAGTCCATATTCCACTTCGTGGAACATCATTATCCTTTCTAGGGTCAAGCGTCCTTACATGGGAATATTGGCCATCTCTGCATGGCACTTCTTCAACTGGGAAACATGAAACACATCATGAACTCCTGATAGTCTTTCGGGTGACTCCAACTTGTTGGCCACTTCTCCCATACGCTCCAAAACTTGGTTTGCTCCTACAAATATCGGGGCTAACTTTCCCTCAACTACAAATTGTTTAACTCCTCGCAGAGGGGACGAAGACATGCTCCGTCTCCAATCTCATAGACTACCTCCTTGAGTTTTTGAGTCTGCATAACTCTTCTGCCTGGATTGGGCTACCTTCAGTCTATCTCGAATTCACTTAACATTCTCTTCTGACTCCTTGATCACATTTGGTCCAAACAACTGACGATCTCCAACTTCATCCCACACACTCTTGGGGTATCACACATATCGAGACAAAACTCGTATTCATTTTGTCTGAAATCCACTCAGTGGAGTATCCTTATCTTTTCCAGGGGTCAAGGGTTCTTACAGGGTACTACCACCCTTAAAATGCACAAATCTTCCATAGACCATATTTCTCATATCCTCAGAAATGGTCAAAATCCTTCTTCATAGAGTAACAACTCATAAAATCCATATTAGTACCAACGATGCTAACTTTATTCACTCTCAATTGATTATAATCTCTTGCTTTTCCATTACATGTCTCAACTCAACACCTCAATATAAAAGAAAATGTTCTCACTTCTACCACTCCATTTCTTTTGTTGCAAACTCAACTATCTAGCACTAGTTTCCTTCTCCTTGGGGCATTCTCTGGCAAAGTGCCCTGCTCCATTACAACTAAAACATATTACTTCTGACAAGTATCGAGGTTTCCTTTTTGGGCAACTATTGAGGTAGTGCCCTGACTCCTTGCGCCTGTAACAGGTGATATGACTCAGGTCCCTCCTGGGCTCCAATCGGTTTCTCTTCCTGGACTTTTCCATTCCAATCAGGGCTTCTATTTCCTGTGGGTCATATCCTACTTCCTATGTCGGGAATTCTACTAGATCCCCATTCAAACAATTTTGGGAGATGTGTCCTTCTTCTCCACATGAACAGCAAGACTTAGTGCAGGGTTTACTCGGGTCTTCTTTAGGTGTGTCCTCCATCTCTTCTTCATCACATCTTCTTCTAAAATTTCCATGAGGGCTCCTTTCATTACTTGTTTCTTCTGCTGGATGGTTTGTTGTACCATGGGGTAAATGTGACACTGAGCAGGATAGTGGGTAGTCCCTTCACACAAGAAACAAGTAATCTGCCTAGTTGGGCATTCTTCAACTGGGTGACTTCCTTCACAATTATGGCATTCATCCTTGTGTTCTTTATGGGTGTGTCCTATTTCTCCACAAATCTTGCATGCACAAGGTTTCTTCATATCCTTTCCATAAGGCTTCAACTTCTGGGACACAAGCCGAGACTTTGGCAGAGTCAACTTAAATTGTTTCCAAGTGGTTACTCCTTGCCATCCATTGATGGTTTGGTACATCCTCCACCAAGTAGCAGCACCTCTTTCAAAGCACTGAAGAGCATGCTGAGTCATATCCTTTCCGACTATAGGGTTATTCTTCATGTGATCCTCCATGTTCTGAATCCATTGGTCCGTCTCCAATTGACTCATCGGTACAGAAAATATAAGCTCATCTTCATTCATCCTCTATTGGGTCCATGGGGGTTTGGGGTAAGATAAGAGAGAGGGAGAGGGACGCACACAATACAAACAATGGTTTTGAAAAGACAGATTTTATTCGTGGCTGTCGGAAAAACATCAAACAAATGACAGCTCACAAATGTCGCATCTAACGTAGGCATATAAGAGGGGTTGGGTCTTCTAAAGGTCAATAAATCTTCAAAGTCATCAAGCTCTACGAGTCTTGTTCATGTCTCCGATGGCTTCTTCCGATCATGCTTGTCCTTCTCAAGTTCTTTTGCCAGATCATTCCTGTTGACGCGAAGTCCCTCGTGACGTCCTTTAATATTCTGGAGTTGCCTTCCGAACTTCTGGTTTCAACATCCTTCGCGTGAACCATGGTCCTACTGTCCTTCATTTCCTGACGAATCTCTGGTATCTCGAGGTTTTGCTTATCTAGCTCAGCTACTTTCATCTTCTAGGTCTTATGTTCTTCACGAAATGCTTCCTTGTCAAATACGGCTTCCTGGAGCTCCATCTTAGAATTCTTGATGTAATACTCCAGATCCTGGTGTTACATCATCTAAGGTTAAAACTTCATCTCTTGCTGATAGGTGCTCCATCAGCCTTCTACCATCCAATCCTTCCATGTATATGCATGCTTAACTCAGCACGGTGAAAATATCATAAGCGGGCGATAACCTCATGGATAGCCGTGGTTCTGCTCTTGTCATTTCCATGAGCTATCTCTCCATAGTTGATATCTCATGCCTTAGGGTTTTCCTTGACAGAAATTTGAGTTTTAACTCTCCATGCTCCGGTCTTTCTCCGATACACCTTGATCTCGGGTATTGACAACTTCCATAGTCTGCCAAGTTCCATAAGGGTAGCCTTCCTAGGTCACACAAATCTGGAAATTCTTCGGAGCCTCCAATTCTCCTAGTCTTCAGAGTCTTCAACAGTTGTAGTTTCCATTATTCCGATGCACGGTAAAAATCCTCTTCATTCTGGAGTGGTCTTAGCTATCCGATATTTTGTACCTCTTGGTGTGATCTCATCAGCTCGGTCTTTGTGTGGTCAAAGGGAAAAGGGGTATGGTCTCACTAAAGGGATTTTCTTAAATAAGCTCAGAAGAGAAGAGAGGTAAAAGATCCTTTTGAAAAGTAAAGTTTTTAGAGAAAAATCTTTCCTATGGGATTGCCAGTTTCTAGGGTCACATCCTACAGTCAACATGTGCTCTGATACCATCTTGTAGCGACCCGACCTCAGACGGTCAAGTCTCTATGCTTAAGTGCAATCCCTGGATCGATATGCTGACACACACAGTACTCGAGGATTTATAACAGAGGTAAATCACATGTATAAAGTAACGTAAATACTATTATCTCAATCCAAAAAGCGGAAGTAACAAAGGTTGTGGATTCCCATCAACACCGACGGCAAAGTTGAGTGTAGAAATCGTAACCCTAACGTATCACTTACTCGTCGTAAGAAGTCCTGCAACATGAGACGTTACAGCCACAAAGGGTCAGTACATTGAATGTACTGGCAAATTCACACCAGAGGATAATGATGATTAAAGGCTATCACTACATGCAAATTTGGCTGGTGGAAAAGCTCTATGGTTATAAGGTTTTTGCGAAAAGCCAATTTTTCCCTACTGCAAAGGAATACATTTTAATTAACTATCATGGTGGTTGTTGAACATTGAGAATGGGTGAAAGCATTATCAATCCCAAATAATAACATCATTAAAACCCAACAAAATTAATTAGAGTAACATGATGAGATTCACATGATAATCCAAGTACTAGATACTCAAGATGTCCATAACCGGGGACACGGCTAACCATGATTAGTTTATACACTCTGCAGAGGATTGCGCACTTTTCACCACAAGACTCGATCTCCTCTGTTGGATTTCTCGCACTACATGGTGTTTGAGAAACGGATGAGCGAGACATAGTTTTTCAGAAGCGCTAGCACCTTACGACTGGGTAGACCGTTACACCTACTTCCCCTACATCTGCTAGTCTACCACTATAAGAGTTCACAAGACTTAATCAACTATGCTAGAGCCCATAATAGCTTGTGGCTGCACACGGAAGTTTCTAGTATGAATAATCTCATGATCTCTTTGAACCTGGGTGGTGGTCCATAAAGAAAAACAGGCAATCACTGGAATACCCAGGTGCCTAAACAGGCAATCACTGGAATACCCAGGTGCCTTAATCCACCCAGATGTGTGTTAAAGTTGCCACCTTAAGTAAACCATTAATTAACAATCTCACATCTGTCATGAATACCCTCAAACCCAATCCATGTCTACGAGCATAGCATGGCAATATAAGCATAACATAATAATAACTCCCAAGGTTTGAATGCAGGGCAATAGGTTCCTACCTCATCAACTACTTCCCAATACCCCCATGTTATCAATCCTACTCATGTAATGTTTGAGGTTGAAACTAATGCATAAAACTGGGTATGAAAGGAATATGATCAAAGTGTGAACTTGCCTGCAATGTTGATGAAGATGATTCACACTCATAACTCTTGATAGTTCTACTTGTCACACTCCGGTCAATCTATCGTAAGCAAGCAATAGAACCACACATAAGCAATCACTCAACAGATCAGAAAGAATGAAGAAGACGATTCGGAAAACTTCAAAACCAAGCAAATAACTCTTGCAACATAAAACAATTTCTAACAGTACCAAAATTATGTGAATTTGGTCTTATTAGAAAGTTTAGGTCAAGAGCTTCGATTTGCAAAAAGAATCAACTCAAACGGAGTTACGAAACTCAAGTTATGATGAAACGAAGTTTGAATTCAAATCTGGTCTAATTCAAATTTTAAACTTTCAAAAACATGTTTGAGTTGGATTACTGGATAGAGGGGATCATAACGAAGGAGTGGGTGTTGGTTTCATTGGATTTGGAAAAACGAGCGAAAAGTAATGATCGTTTGAAGTTCAGGGACTAAACTGTAAGGAAACTAATTATGAATAGGTCACTGGCGTAAACTAAACAGAAAAAGAAAAAAAAATCTAAATAGCGAACGTTCGCTGCCAAACACTACCGAACGAAATCGTTCACTAGATTTACCTAAATAGAGAACGATCGTTAAATAACTAAACTAACAAAAAAAACTAAACCGGTCTAATCTAAAACCAAACCAAGAGAAAACCGAAGAAAACCGGATAGGTTTTCTTACCGGTTCGGTAGCGGTTCACAGCGAGACGGCGGCAGCGGCGCAGGAGAGCAAGCGGCGGCGCGAGGCGATGCGGCATGGGGCGGAGGAGCGGGGTGGAGGCGCGGAACAGCAGCGGCGGCGGTCTCGGCGGATCTTGCCGGCGGCGGCGATGCGCGGGATGCAGGGCGAGGCGAGGCAAGAGGAGAGAGGAGCCGGGGCGGCGCCTTTTAAGGGGAGGGGCGAGGGGTGGCGTGTGGGAGGGGGCAGGAGGAGGCCGGAGGCGACACGGCCGTCGAGGTCGGCGAGGCGTCGTGCCCGAGCGGGACTGCGGCGGGAGCTCGAGGACGAGCAGCGCTGGTGCGTGGGCCGGCTGGGCCATAGCCTGGCGACTAGCTAGGCCGGCCCAGTTCGGCGGAGGAGGAAGTTTTTCTAAAACATTTTCCAAAAAATTAAAATAATAAAAACGAAATAATTAAAAATATTATATAGGCATATAATATATCAAAATTTGTAGAAAAAGATTTTCTACAACATGGACATTTTTATAATGCCAAATAAAATCCACACAAATTCAGATAATTCAAAGAGTGCTACTGGTCTAATAAAATCCAATAAAAATCATTTTAAAAAATACCAAAATGATTTCAAATTAATTTTTCTCCAATTTTCTATTGTAGGGAATCATGTTACCCTATTTTCCATGTATTTTGTTTTTGGAGAAAAATAATTTGAATAAAACTCAAATAACCCAAATTGAAAAATAACAATTTCAAATTGATTTTAAATTTGAGTTTCTTTGAAACTCCCAACTCATATTTCATATGTTGAAGAAGCCATTTCATCTTCTCTCATGAAAATCATTGAGTTGCTTAAAGTTTCAGAACTAGGAATATTTTCAAATGAAATTCAAATATTTTCAACACCCCTTTTCATTTAATAAATGGAAGAAGTCACGTTATCTTCTCTCTAGGGTTTCGTGGTGAAAAGAATTTGAATCCACGGAGATCAAAATGCAAAAAGATGAGAGTTTGGGAAAGTCCTTTTATTCCCTCTCATTTAACTTTCAAAAAGGTTTCGAATTTCACTCAATCAATCACACAACAATTAAGCAATCAATCAAATCTATCTATTTAATATAACATTCCAAAATTTAGAATTTTGGGATGTTACAAATATCCCTTAGTTTCCATTAGGACCTCGCTGCCACGGGAGGGTAGGACAAAAGATGCCATGCAAGTTCTTTTCCATAAGCACGTATGACTATATTCGAAATACATGCCTACATTACATTGATGAATTGGAGCGAGTTCTGTGTCGCCCTATGTTATGACTGTTACATAATGAACCACATCCAGCATAATTATCCATCACTGATCCGATGCCTACGAGCTTTCCATATACTGGTTTACGCTTATTTACTTTCCCGTTGCTATTGTTACAATGACTACAAAATACCAAAAACATTACTTTGCTTTCATTACTCTTTTTTTACCGTTACCATCACTATCATACTACTTTTCTACTAAACACTTTGCTGCAGATACTAAGTTTCCAGGTGTGGTTGAATTGACAACTCAGCTGCTAATACTTGAAAATATTCTTTGGCTCCCCTTGTGTCGAATCAATAAATTTGGGTTGAATACTCTACCCTCGAAAGTTGTTGCGATCCCCTATACTTGTGGGTTATCACTGTTGATTACGTAACTAAGTGGGTAGAAGCTATTCCAACTAGTAGTGCTGATCATAACACTTCTATTAAACTGCTTAAAGAAGTTATTTTTCCAAGATTTGGAGTCCCTAGATATTTAATGACTGATGGTGGTTCACATTTTATTCATGGTGCTTTCCGTAAAATGCTTGCTAAGTATGATGTTAATCATAGAATTGCATCCCCTTATCACCCTCAGTCTAGTGGTCAAGTAGAATTGAGTAATAGAGAGCTCAAATTAATTTTGCAAAAGACTGTTAATAGATCTAGAAAGAATTGGTCCAAGAAACTTGATGATGCATTATGGGCCTATAGGACTGCATATAAAAACCCTATGGGCATGTCTTTGTATAAAATGGTTTATGGAAAAGCATTTCACTTACCTCTTGAACTAGAACACAAGGCATATTGGGCTATTAAAGAGCTCAATTATGATTTTAAACTTGCCGGTGAGAAAAGGTTAATCGATATTAGCTCACTCGATGAATGGAGAACCCAAGCCTACGAAAATGCCAAGTTGTTTAAAGAAAAAGTTAAAAGATGGCATGATAAAAGGATACAAAAGCGTGAGTTTAATGTAGGTGATTATGTATTGCTATACAACTCTCGTTTAAGATTTTTTGCAGGAAAACTCCTCTCTAAATGGGAAGGTCCTTACGTTATCGAGGAGGTCTATCGTTCCGGTGCCATAAAAATCAACAACTTCAAAGGCATAAATCCAAAGGTGGTGAACGGTCAAAGAATCAAACATTATATCTCAGGTAATCCCATAAATGTTGAAACCAATGTTATTGAAACTGTAACCCCGGAGGAATACATAAGGGACACTTTCCGGAACGTTTCAGACTCCGAAAAGGAATAGGTTTGTGGTACGGTAGGTAAACCGACTCCAAAACAGTTTTTAAGGCAATATTTCTCCGTTTTGGAATATTTAGAAAAATAGAAAAATAAGAAGCAGTCCGGGAAGGACACGAGGGCTCCACGATGGTGGAGGGCATGCCCTACCCCCCTAGGCGTGCCCCCCTAACTCGTGGGCACCTCGTGCGCTCTCCGGACTCCGTTTTCTTACATGTTACGTATTTTGGTCGGTAAAAATTCATTATATAACCTCCCGAAGGTTTTGACCACCGTATCACGCAAAAATCTCCTGTCTTTGTTTCGAGCTGTTTTTCTGACAGATCCAGGTCGTCATGTCATCTTCAAGCGCCCCCAAGGACCAGTTCTTCAAGAAGGTCATCAACCCCAACCTCGCAGAAGTGCTACAACACCCTCGAACCGTTGAGATGCGTGAGGGGTTGTTGCACATCCACGATGCTGAGGGACCAAGGAAGACCGGAAGCACGGAGGCAAGGCTCGAGGCATTGGAGCAAGAAGTTTTCAAGTGTCAGGAGATGGTGGAGCGTGGACTCGATTCCAATCACATTATGATCACGGAGTTCACCAACAACCACAAGCTGGACGCCAAGGACATTGGGGAGGCCATCTTCAAGCTTCATGAGAAAAACGAGCACCTCCAAGCCCAGATCTATGACCTGCAAAATCAAAACTGTGAGTATGAATATAGATTCAAGAGGATGAGTTTGGCTGCAGATTTGAGGTTTCAGGAGACTCGATCATCCTTCTATGATGGTGAGCCTATGCCTTGGAAGAAGGATGACAAGCCTACGCCATCAATTAAACCATCACCTTCTCCACCAACAAAGAAGAATTGAGTATTTGGTATGGGCACTCCCCTTGGCAACCGCCAAGCTTGGGGGAGTGCCCCGGTATCGTATCACCATCACTTTTATCTCTAACGTTTTTCTTAGTTTGATCCTTTTGATAATATCTTGATCTAGTAGAACAAAGTTTTAGTATGATCTAGTTGTGAGTTTTGCTTTATGATCCTTCTATGTAATCGAGTCCGTGAGCTATATATAATAAAGATTAGTGTTGAGTCAAGGGCTTGATTATTTTACCATGATCTTAAGTGAATAAAAGAAAAGAGAAAGAAACAAAAAGAAACAAAGAGATCATATGGATCTTATAGAGAGTAATGAGCTCACATAGAAAAAGTATGATGAATAAAAGTTGTTGAGAGTTGACAAACATAGTTTTGGTCATCGTTGCAATTAATAGGAAGTAATAAAGAAAGAGAGGTCTTCACATATAAATATACTATCTTGGACATCTTTTATGATTGTGAGCACTCATTAAAATATGACATGCTAAAGAGCTGACGTTGGACAAGGAAGACAACATAATGTGTTATGTTTTCTTACATATGAGATAAATTATATTGTCATGGATCATCCAACATGATTGAGCTTGCCTTTCCCCCTCATGCTAGCCAAATTCATCGCAACAAGTAGAGATACTGCTTGTGCTTCCAAATACCCTTAAACCAGTTTTGCCATGAGAGTCCACTATACCTACCTATGGATTGCGTAAGATCCTCCAAGTAAGTTGTCATCGGTGCAAGCAATAAGAATTGCTCTCTAAATATGTATGGCTTATTAGTGTGGGAGAAAATAAGCTTTATACGATCGTGTGATATGGAAGAAATAAAAGCGATAGACTGCATAATAATGGTCCATATCACAAGTGGCAATATAAAGTGACGTTCTTTCGCATTAAGATTTTGTGCATCCAACCATAAAAGCGCATGACAACCTCCACTTCCCTCTGCGAAGGGCTTATCTTTTACTTTTATCTCCTACCTTGCATAAGAGTCATGGTGATCTTCACCCTTCCTTTTTACATTTTATCCTTTGGCAAGCACAGTATGTTGGAAAGCTCCTGGTACATATGGCTAATTGGATGTGAGTTTTCATGAACTATTATTGTTGACATTACCCTTGAGGTAAAACGTTCGGAGGCAAAACAATAAGCCCCTATCTTTCTCCGTGTCCGATTAAAACTCCATACCCATAAGTATTGCGTGAGTGTCAGCAATTGTGAAAGACTATATGATAGTTGAGTATGTGGACTTGCTGAAAAGCTCTTATATATTGACTCTTTCCTATGTTATGATAAATTGCAATTGCTCCAATGACTGAGACTATAGTTTGTTAGTTTTCAATGAAGCTTACGATTCATACTTGAAATTGTGATTGAATTAATACTCTAGCATAAGAAATCATATGACAATAATTATGTAAGTTGTTGTTCTAAGAATGATCATGATGCCCTCATGTCTATATTTTACTTTTATCGACACCTCTATCTCCAAACATGTGGACATATTTTTCGATTTCAGCTTTCGCTTGAGGACAAGCGAGGTCTAAGCTTGGGGGAGTTGATACGTCCATTTTGCATCATGCTTTTATATCGATATTTATTATATTATGGGTTGTTATTACACAATATGTCACAATACTTATGCCTATTCTCTCTTATTTTACAAGGTTCACATAAAGAGGGAGAATGCCGGCAGCTGGGATTCTGGGCTGGAAAAGGAGCAAATATTAGAGACCTATTCTGCACAGCTCCAAAAGTCCTGAAACTTCACGGAAGACGTTTTAAGAATATATAAAAAATACTGAGCGCAAGAAGTTCACCAGGGGGGCCACACCCTGCCCATGATGGTGGGGGCGCGCCCCCCTACCTCGTGGGCCCCCTGGTGGCCCTCCGATGTCCATCTTCTGCTATATGAAGTCTTTCGATGAGGAAAAATCATAAGCGATCACCTCGGAAACTCCGCGGCCATGAGGCGGAATCTTGGCGGATCCAATCTAGGGCTCCGGCAGAGTTGTTCTGTCGGGGAAACTTCCCTCCGGGAGGGGGAAATCATCGCCATCATCATCACCAACGCTCCTCTCATCAGGAGAGGGCAATCTCCATCAACATCTTCATCAGCACCATCTCCTCTCAAAACCCTAGTTCATCTCTTGTATCCAATTCTTGTCTCCAACTCCGGGATTGGTGCTAGTAGGTTGCTAGTAGTGTTAATTACTCCTTGTAGTTGATGCTAGTTGGTTTATTTGGTCGAAGATCATATGTTCAGATCCATTATGCCTATTAATACCCCTCTAATTATGAACATGAATATGCTTTGTGAGTAGTTACGTTTGTTCCGGAGGACATAGGAGAAGTCTTGCTATTAGTAGTCATGTGAATTTGGTATTAGTTCGATATTTTGATGAGATGTATGTTGTCATCCCTCTAGTGGTGTCATGTGAATGTCGACTACATGACACTTCACCATTGTTTGGGCCAAGAGGGAGGCATTGGGAAGTAATAAGTAGATGATGGGTTGCTAGAGTGACAGAAGCTTAAATCCTAGTTTATGCGTTGCTTCGTAAGGGGCTGATTTGGATCCATATGTTTCATGCTATGGTTTGGTTTATCATAGTACTTTTGTTGTAGTTGCGGATGCTTGCAGTAGCGGTTAATCATAAGTGGGATGCTTGTACAAGTAAGGATAGTACCCAAGCACTGGTCCACCCACATACCAAATTATCAAAGTACCGAACGCGAATCATACGAACGTGATGAAAACTAGCTTGACGATATTCCCATGTGTCCTCGGGAGCGCTTTTCTCTATATAAGAGTTTGTCCAGGTTTGTCCTTTGCTACAAAAAGGATTGGGCCACCTTGCTGCACTTTATTTACTTTTGTTACTTGTTGCTCGTTACAAATTATCCTGTCACAAAACTATCTGTTACCACTTGTTTCAGTACTTGCAGAGAATACCTTGCTGGAAACCACTTATCATTTCCTTCTGCTCCTCGTTGGGTTCGACAGTCTTACTTACGAAAGGACTACGATAGATCCCCTATACTTGTGGGTCATCAGCGACCTCTCAGAATCAATAGCATGTGTAGGTGTCGCAAGTTTACTCAAAACAGAAGGTGAATCAAGTGCAGAGCTAGATGGCAGTTCCTTACCTCCCCTTGTAGTTGAGGGAAAAATCTTGGTTCTTTGATCTTTCAAGTTCTTCATAGTGATAAGCAGATATAAATCCCAAGTGACTCAAAGAATAGAGCTATGCTCCCCGGCAACGGCGCCAGAAAATAGTCTTGATAACCCACAAGTATAGGGGATCGCAACAGTTTTCAAGGGTAGAGTATTCAACCCAATTTTTTTGATTCGACACAAGGGGAGCCAAAGAATATTCTCAAGTATTAGCAGCTAAGTTGTCAATTCAACCACACCTGGAAATTTAATATCTGTAGCAAGGTATTTAGTAGCAAAGTAATATGATAATAATGTTAATGGTAGCAAAAGTAATTTTTTTGGGTTTTATAGTGATTGTAATAGTAGCAACGGAAAAGTAAATAAGTGAAGAACAATATATGAAAAGCTCGTAGGCATTGGATCAATGATGGAGAATTATGTCGGATGCGATCGATCATGCAACAATTATAACATAGGGTGACACAGAACTAGCTCTAGTTCATCAATGTAATGTAGGCATGTATTCCGAATATAGTGATTCGTGCTTATGAAAAAGAACTTGCATGACATCTTTTATCCTACCCTCCCGTGGCAGCGGGGTCCTATTGAAAACTAAGGGCTACTAAGGCCACCTTTTAATAGAGTACCGGACCAAAGCATTAACACGTAGTGAATACATGAACCCCTCAAACTACGGTCATCACCGGTAATAGTTACGTTTGTTCCGGAGGATATGGGAGAAGTCTTGCTATTAGTAGTCATGTGAATTTGGTATTAGTTCGATATTTTGATGAGATGTATGTTGTCATCCCTCTAGTGGTGTCATGTGAACGTCGACTACATGACACTTCACCATTGTTTGGGCCAAGAGGGAGGCATTGGGAAGTAATAAGTAGATGATGGGTTGCTAGAGTGACAGAAGCATAAACCCTAGTTTATGCGTTGCTTCGTAAGGGGCTGATTTGGATCCATATGTTTCATGCTATGGTTAGGTTTACCTTAATACTTCTGTTGTAGTTGCGGATGCTTGCAATAGGGGTTAATACTAAGTGGAATGCTTGTCCAAGTAAGGACAGCACCCAAGCACCGGTCCACCCACATATCAAATTATCAAAGTGAAAGAAATATGCCCTAAAGGCAATAATAAAGTTATTATTTATTTCCTTATATCATGATAAATGTTTATTATTCATGCTAGAATTATATTAACCGGAAACATAATACATGTGTGAATACATAGACAAACAGAGTGTCACTAGTATGCCTCTACTTGACTAGCTCGTTAATCAAAGATGGTTATGTTTCCTAACCATGGACAAAGAGTTGTCATTTGATTAACGGGATCACATCATTAGTTGAATGATCTGATTGACATGACCCATTCCATTAGCTTAGCACCCGATCGTTTAGTATGTTGCTATTGCTTTCTTCATGACTTATACATGTTCCTATGACTATGAGATTATGCAACTCCCGTTTGCCAGAGGAACACTTTGTGTGCTACCAAACGTCACAACGTAACTGGGTGATTATAAAGGAGCTCTACAGGTGTTTTCGAGATTAGGATTTGGCACTCCGATTGTCGGAGAGGTATCTCTGGGCCCTCTCGGTAATGCACATCACTTAAGCCTTGCAAGTGTTGCAACTAATGAGTTAGTTGCGGGATGATATATTACGGAACGAGTAAAGAGACTTGCCGGTAACAAGATTGAACTAGGTATGGGATACCGACGATCGAATCTCGGGCAAGTAACATACCGATGACAAAGGGAACAACGTATGTTGTTATGCGGTCTGAACGATAAAAGATCTTCGTAGAATATGTAGGAACCAATATGGGCATCTAGGTCCCGCTATTGGTTATTGACCGGAGACGTGTCTCGGTCATGTCTACATTGTTCTCGAACCCGTAGGGTCCGCACGCTTAAGGTTACGATGATAGTTATATTATGAGTTTATGCATTTTGATGTACCGAAGGTTGTTCGAAGTTCCGGATGTGATCACGGACATGACGAGGAGTCTCGAAATGGTCGAGACATAAAGATTGATATATTGGAAGCCTATGTTTGGATATCAGTGTTCCGGGTGAAATCGGGATTTTACCGGATTACCGGGAGGTTACCGGAATCCCCCGGGAGGTATATGGGCCTTAGTGGGCCTTAGTGGAAGAGAGGTGAGGTGGCCAGAGATGGGCTGCGCGCCCCTCCCCCCCTTGGTCCGAATAGGACAAGGAGAGGGGGCCGGCCCCCTTCCTCCTCTCTCTCCTCTTTTCCCCCCTCCGCGAATCCTATTCCAACTAGGAAAGGGGGGGAGTCCTACTCCCGAAAGGAGTAGGACTCCTCCTGGCGCGCCCTATGATGGCCGGCCGGCCCCCCTCCTTTGAACCTTTATATACGGAAGCAGGGGCACCCCCTAGAGACACAAGTTGATCCATGTGATCATATTCTTAGCCGTGTGCGGTGCCCCCTTCCACCATAGTCCTCGATAATATTGTAGCGGTGCTTAGGCGAAGCCCTGCGACAGTAGTACATCAAGATCGTGACCACGCCGTCGTGCTGACGGAACTCTTCCCCGACACTTTGCTGGATCGGAGTCCGGGGATCGTCATCGAGCTGAACGTGTGCTAGAACTCGGAGGTGCCGTAGTTTCGGTGCTTGATCAGTCGGGCCGTGAAGACGTACGACTACATCAACCAAGTTAACGCTTCCGTTGTCGATCTACAAGTGTACGTAGATCACACTCTCCCCCTCCCGTTGCTATGCATCACCATGATCTTGCGTGTGCGTAGTAATTTTTTTGAAATTACTACGAAACCCAACACAAAGTACCGAACGTGAATCATATGAACGTGATGAAAATTAGCTTGACGATAATTCCCATGTGTCCTCGGGAGCGCTTTCCTTTATATAAGAATTTTCCCAGGCTTGTCCTTTGCTACAAAAAGGATTGGGCCATCTTTCTGCACCTTATTTACTTTTATTACTTTCTACTCGTTACAAATTACCTTATCACAAAACTATCTATTACCGATAATTTCAATGCTTGTAGAGAATACCTTACTGAAAACTGCTTATCATTTCCTTCTGCTCCTCGTTGGGTTTGACACTCTTACTTATAGAAAAGATATGATATATCCCTACACTTGTGGGTTATCAAGACTCTTTTCTGGCGCCGTTGCCGGGGAGTGAAGGGTGGAATTTGGTAAGGAAAAATTTATATAGTGTGCTGAAATTTACTGTCACTTGTTACTATGGAACATAATCCTTTGATGGGTTTGTTCGGAATATCTTCACCTCATCCGGAACCACAATTAGTTACCCCTCAACCTACTAAACCTACTGAAAATGTTTACTTTGAAATTCCTTCGGGTATGATAGAGAAACTGCTAGCTAATCCTTTTGCAGGAGATGGAACATTGCATCCCGATTTACACTTAATCTATGTGGACGAAGTTCGTGGATTATTTAAGCTTGCAGGTATGCCCGATGATGTTATCAAGAACAAGTTCTTCCCTTTATCTTTGAAGGGAGATGCATTAACATGGTATAGGCTATGTGATGATATGGTATCATGGGACTACAAGCGATTGAAATTGGGATTTCACCAGAAGTTTTATCCTATGCATCTTGTTCATCGTGATCGTAATTATATATATAATTTTTGGCCTTGCGAAGGAGAAAGAATCACTCAAGCTTGGGGGAGGCTTAAGTCAATTTTATATTCATGCCCCAATTATGAGCTCTCAAGAGAAATGATTATTCAAAATTTTTATGCTCGGCTTTCTCTCAGTAATCGCTCCATGCTCGATACTTCATGTACTGGATATTTTATGATGAAGACTATTGAATTCAAATGGGATTTATTGGAAAGAATTAAACGCAACTATGAAGATTGGCATCTCGACGAAGGTAAGGAGTCAGGTATAACACCTAAGTTTGATTGTGTTAAATCTTTTATGGATACCGATGCATTTCGTGAATTTAGCACTAAATATTGACTTGACTCTGAGATAGTAGCTTCCTTCTGTGAATCCTTTGCTACTCATGTTGATCTCCCTAAGGAGAAGTGGTTTAAATATAATCCTCCCATTGAAGTAAAAGTAGTTGCACCTATCAAAGCTGAAGAAAAGACTATCACTTATAATGATCCTGTTGTTCCTACTGCTTATGTTGAGAAACCACCTTTCCCTGTTAGGATAAAGGATCATGCTAAAGCTTCAACTATAGTCAACAGAAGTAATATTAAGACACCCAAACCCCCCTGAAAAAACTAAAGTTGAACCTAATATTTCTATGGTTAAAGATCTCTTGGCTGATAATATTGATGGGCATGTTATTTACTTCTGTGATGAGACTGCTAGAATTGCTAGACCTGATACTAAAAATAAACATAGACCTGTTGTAGGCATGCCTGTTATTTATGTTAAAATAGGATATCATTTGCTATCATGGCTTATGTGATATGGGTGCTAGTGCAAGTGCAATACCTCATTCCTTATACAAAGAAATTATGCATGATATTGCACCTGCTGAGATAGAAGTTATCGATGTTACCATTAAGCTTGCCAATAGAGATACTATTTCACCGATTGGGATTGTTAGAGATGTTGAAGTCTTGTGTGGGAAAGTTAAATACCCTGTTGATTTTCTTGTTCTTGGTTCCCCACAAGATGACTTTTGTCCCATTATATTTGGTAGACCCTTCTTGAATACTGTTAATTCTAAGATAGACTGCAATAAGGATATTGTTTTTGTTGGTTTAGGTGATATGTCTCATGAGTTTAATTTTGCTAAATTTCGTAGACAACCTCATGAAAAAGAGTTGTCTAGTAAAGATGAAATTATTGGTCTTGCTTCTATTGCCGTGCCTCCTACTGATCCTTTAGAACAATATTTGCTAGACCATGAAAATGATATGTTCATGAATGAAAGAAGGGAAATAGATGAGGTATTCTTTAAACAGGGACCTATTCTGAAACACAACTTGCCTGTTGAAATCCTAGGGGATCCTCCTCCACCCAAGGTTGATCCCGTGTTTGAGCTTAAACCATTGCCTTATACTCTTAAATATGCTTATCATGATGAAAAGAAGATATATCCTGTTATTATTAGTGCTAACCTTTCAGAGCATGAAGAAGAGAGATTATTGAAAACTCTAAAGAAGCACCATGCTGCTATTGGATATACTCTTGATGATCTTAATGGCATTAGCCCCACTCTATGTCAACACAAAATAAATTTGGAGAAAGACACCAAACTAGTTATTGATCACCAACGACGGCTGAATCCTAAGATGAAAGAAGTGGTAAGAAAGGAAATATTAAAGCTCCTTGAGGCAGGTATAATTTATCCCGTTGCTGATAGTTAGTGGGTAAGTCCTGTCCATTGTTTCCCTAAGAAGGGAGGTATTACTATCGTTCCTAATGATAAAGATGAATTGATTCCACAACGAATTATTACAGGTTATAGGATGGTAATTGATTTTCGCAAATTAAATAAAGCTACTAAAAATATAATTACCCTTTGCCTTTCATTAATCAAATGCTAGAAAGATTATCCAAACATACACATTTTTGCTTTCGAGATGGTTACTCTGGCTTCTCTCAAATACCTGTGTCAGTTGATGATCAAGCACAAACCACTTTTACTTACCCTTTCGGTACTTCTGCTTATAGACGTATGCCTTTTGGTTTATGTAATGCACCAGCTACCTTTCAAAGATGCATGATGGCTATATTCTTTGACTTTTGTGAAAAGATTTGTGAGGTTTTCATGGATGATTTCTCCGTTTATGGATCCTCTTTTGATGATTACTTGAGCAACCTTGATCGAGTTTTGCAGAGATATGAAGAAACTAACCTTGTCTTGAATTGGGAGAAGTGACACTTTATGGTTAATGAAGGTATTGTCTTGGGGCATAAAATTTCTGAAAGAGGTATTGAAGTTGACAATGCTAAGGTGGATGCTATTGAAAAGATGCCGTGTCCCAAGGACATCAAAGGTATAAGAAGTTTCCTTGGTCATGCCAGTTTTTATATGAGGTTCATTAAGGACTTTTCAAAAAAAAATATCCCGGCCTCTGACTAATCTATTACAAAAATATATTCCTTTTGTCTTTGATGATGATTGTGTAGAAGCATTCGAAGTACTTAAGAAAGCTTTGATTTCTGCACCTATTGTTCAGCCACCTGATTGGAATCTACTTTTTGAAATTATGTGTGATGCTAGTGATTATGATGTAGGTGCTGTTCTAGGGCGAAGAGTTGATAAGAAGCTGAATGTTATCCAATATGCTAGTAAAACTCTAGATAGTGCCCAGAGAAATTATGCTACTACTGAAAAAGAATTTTTAGCAGTTGTATTTGCATGTGATAAGTTCAGACCTTATATTGTTGATTCTAAAGTAACTATCCACACTAATCATGCTGCTATTAAATATCTTGTGGAAAAGAAAGATGCTAAACCTAGACTTATTAGATGGGTTCTCCTTCTACAAGAATTTTATTTGCATATCATTGATAGAAAGGGAGCTCAGAACCCCGTTGCAGACAACTTGTCTAGGTTAGAGAATGTTCTTGATGACCCGCTACCTATTGATGATAGCTTTCCTGATGAACAATTAAATGTCATAAATGCTTCTTATACTGCTTCATGGTATTTTGATTATGCTAATTATATTGTTGCTAAATTTATACAACCTAGTATCACATACTGGTAAAAGAAAAAGTTCTTCTACGATTTAAGACATTACTTTTGGGATGACCCGCATCTTTATAAACAAGGAGTAGATGGTGTTATTAGACGTTGTGTACCTGAGCATGAACAGGAACAGATCCTATGCAAGTGTCACTCTGAAGCCTATGGAGGACACCCTCTGGAGATAGAACATCACTTAGGGTATTGCAATCCGGTTTTTATTGGCCTACTCTTCAAGGATGCCTTTTGTCTTGTGATGAATGTCAAAGAATTGGTAATATTAGTAGACGTCAAGAAATGCCTATGAATTATTCACTCGTTATTGAACCATTTGATGTTTGGGGCTTTGATTATATGGGACCATTTCCTTCCTCTAATGGGTATACACATATTTTAGTTGCTGTTGATTACGTTACTAAGTGGGTAGAAGCTATTCCAACTAGTAGTGCTGATCATAACACCTCTATTAATATGCTTAAAGAAGTTTATTTTTCGAGGTTTGGTGTAACATCCCAGATGTAAAACTTCCATATTTGGCAATAAATCCATGTTGATCTCCATCCAATTCCATTTGGGTTCAATCTTTTTTGATCTCTTTTGTTTTGTTTGTTGGTTTGTACTTATTGCATTGTCTTGTCATCTTCTTTATGCACTTGCCATCTTATGTTGCATCATGGCCTCATCTTAGTGTTGCATTTGTGCTTCTTGTCATGTTGCATTTCATCATCCTCTTCATGTGCATTGTGTGTTTCATGCATGTTATTTTGTTGCTTGACCCATGAGTGATCCTTACATGAAGACCTCCATGCATCACCACCTCTCCTCCTCTTTTATTTCTTTTTGGAAGTGCCATCTTGCCCTCCTCCATAAATGTTCATCTTCTCCCTATAAATCTTGCTAATGTCCAGAACCTCTCTACCAAATTTCATGCACTTTGGAGTTGTCTTGGTTAGGTTCAAAAATGCCTCAAGTTTGAATGATATGCAAACTTGTTTTATTTTTTCCACCTCTAAAAATGTCCAACTCGATTTATTCATATTGTACTTAAACCTAGGGTCATGAGGATATTTTCATATCTCTCGCAAACCCCTCCAATCCTTCTGTGCTTTTCGGCCTTTTATTTCTGTTTGAAGATATAGAAAAGAGCCAGAGGGAGAGAGAGAGAGAGAGCAGCAACAGCCCAGTGTAGCAGCCCATCAACCAGTGCCTGCAGCCCAACTCACGCAGCAGTAGCAGCCCATCATGACCCGCTAGCGTCAGTGCCTTCGTCCTCCTGTATGGCACCGCATCGGCCATGTCCACGTCGTCAAACCCCTTTGATTTGACGGACGTCCGGCGTCCCTAGCCCCTATATACCATGTCACTGATGCCCTAGGGTTACTACTCGACCGATCCCCCTCCTCTCCTTCCCTCGCCGCCGCCAGGTAAGGTTAGCCACGCCACACACCATCGCCCTGCCTACCATGCTCCGGCCGAGCTCGTGCTCGAGCTCGGGGTAGTCTCTCCGACCGTGTCCAGCCTCTCCTGCTACCGTGGGAGGGTTCACCGAGTACCTCTTCGTCTCCTAGCACGACGCACGCGACGCCACGGCCCCTGGATTGACCTCCACGTCCCATCTTCTTCCTCTTCTTCACGGACATCAAGTCCACCAGAGTTCTTCGTCTCCCACCGTCGATCTACCGCATCCCCGGCCGTATATTCTTGCCATAGGTATACTAGGTATACCCAACTCACTCCCTGATCTTTATTGTCGCCAAACGATCCCCGTAGGAGTTGCTAAGGTCGTGCCTTCGTCGTGTTCTCGGTGCTCCAGCAAAATCTGCATTTTTTTCTTGTTGTTTTGAAGATGCTGTTGCTGCCGTAGCATGCCTGACACCTTCCCTATTCCGCTCGTACCCGAGCACACGCTCACGCGCGACACCACGAGCAGCAGCCATGCGCTCCCACGCTCTCACAGCATCCCGCACGCCCGCCGGTGCTCTGTAGCTGTAGATGTCGCCGCCTTTGCTTGCCGTCAACGCCAGAACTTCGCTGCACGCTCATGGTGATTCCCAGGACCGGGCCTCTCTCTCTATTCAAAGACTAACGCGCCCCTACATGTTCACAAGTGACCTCGTAGCCCATTGGTTGCTCCCGCGCACTCTGATGCAGGAGGTTGCGGGTTCGAATCCCAGGCACGCTACCTTCTGGCTTTTATTTTCTTTGGTGACGCTCACAGGTAGACCCCTTTGGTCAGTCACACCCGCACCTAGGCCCACTGGCCATCCCCCAATAAACCCCTGTTTTCCTTTTCTTTTACACCCCAGCGAATTTCCATTTCTGGAAAGATTCCATTTCCATTTTAGGCAAGTCCATTTCTGGACGTTTCCAAATAAGGAAAATGCCATTTCTGTCATATTCCATTTAGGGTAGTTTTTAACTTATTGCACTTGTGATGATTTTTCTACAGCAACCCCAACATATTATATATGTTTTTGGAGTAGAAAAATCCTACCAAACCAGTGGTGGCATTGTTTTTTTGCATTTGACCTTCTGGCTTTTATTTTCTTTGGTGACGCTCACAGGTAGACCCCTTTGGTCAGTCACACCCGCACCTAGGCCCACTGGCCATCCCCCAATAAACCCCTGTTTTCCTTTTCTTTTACACCCCAGCGAATTTCCATTTCTGGAAAGATTCCATTTCCATTTTAGGCAAGTCCATTTCTGGACGTTTCCAAATAAGGAAAATGCCATTTCTGTCATATTCCATTTAGGGTAGTTTTTAACTTATTGCACTTGCGATGATTTTTCTACAGCAACCCCAACATATTATATATGTTTTTGGAGTAGAAAAATCCTACCAAACCAGTGGTGGCATTGTTTTTTTGCATTTGAGCAAGTTCATGAACATGTCATTTTACATCATGTTGCTGTTTTGTCTTTTATGTGTATATTCATGCAAACATGCTATGGGGTTGTTTGTCACATGGTTAGCTTCATTTTCATGCCTACTCCATGCTAGATTTGTTTCATGCCATGTTATGCTATGTAGTGAGTTAATCAAGCTTGTTAACGTGCCAACATGAATCTGTTTTTGCCATGTCCTGAAATTTCACCAAGTCTGAATCTGTTTATAAAACTTGCTATGTTTACATGGGTGCCATCATATTTTCTGTGCTTTTTTGGCTCATGGTCAGTAAGGGACTTTTGTCCTATGCTTTGAGTAAATTCATGCCATGTCTTTGTTTGCTATGACTTGTTACTGTAGCATGTTGTTAGCTTGCTCTAAACATTGCTTCCTGATGTTATTCCTGGCATGTTAGTATTTTTCACCAAGTCTGCGAAGCTGATATCTTTTGCACTTTTGCCATACTTGTTTGAACCTGTTCTAGTGTGATTTAGCCGTAGCTCAGTGTTCATGTTTTTTCAACCATCTTGAGTAGATCACTTCCATATGTTTTTTGCTATGTTGGAGTGCAGCAGCTTAGTTTCTTGTTGCATTCTAGATGGCATCATGCTGTTAATCGCAGAATTGTGTCATTCTTGTTTTGCTTGCCATTTGCAAACCGTGCATCCGATTCCGGTGATCTTTATATCGATTTCGACCGAAATCATCTCATCTTTCCAGCGGCACACTTGGTTTGCCAAGTTGATGCCTGGTTCAATCTTTCCCTTCTGAAGCACACATATGCATTGCATATCACATCTTGCATATCATGCCATGTTTTGTATCATGTTTCTTGTGCATTGCACCATGATTAATTGTTGGTTCCTTTGCTTGTGTTCTTGCCTTGGGTAGAGCCGGGAGACGAGTACATGATTGAGGAACCTGTTCAGAACTCTTACGAGGATCAAGCTTTCGTCAACTCTAAGAACTTTGTAGGCAAGATGACCATACCCTTGAAATCACTTCTATCTTTGCTTGCTAGTTGTTCGCTCTTTTGCTATGCCGCGATACCTACCACTTGCTTTATCATGCCTCCCATATTGCCATGTGAAGGCACTAACCCACCTTTCCTAGCAAACCGTTGTTTGGCTATGTTACCACTTTGCTCAGCCCCTCTTATAGCGTTGCTAGTTCCAGGTGAAGTTGAAGTTTGTTCCATGTTGGAACATGGATTTGTTGGGATATCATTATTATATCTTGTTTACTTTAATGCATCTATATACTTGGTAAAGGGTGGAAGGCTCGGCCTTATGCCTGGTGTTTTGTTCCACTCTTGCCGCCCTAGTTTCCGTCATACCGGTGTTATCTTTCCTTGATTTTGCGTTCCTTACGCGGTTGGGTGTTATGGGAACCCCTTGACAGTTTGACTTGAATAAAACTCCTCCAGCAAGGCCCAACCTTGGTTTTACCATTTGCCACCTAAGCCTTTTTCCCTTGGGTTCCGCGAACTCAAGGGTCATCTTTATTTTAAACCCCTGGGCCAGTTCTCCTCTGAGTGTTGGTCCAACTTGTCAGTCGCCGGTGGACACCAGGGGCAACTCTGGGTTGGCCAACCGGAAGCTTGGACAATCCAGTGTGCCCTGAGAACGAGATATGTGCAGCTGAAGGAAATATGCCCTAGAGGCAATAATAATGTTATTATTTTATTTCCTTATATCATGATAAATGTTTATTATTCATGCTAGAATTGTATTTTCCGGAAACATAATACTTGTGTGAATACATAGACAAACCAAACGTCACTAGTATGCCTCTACTTGACTAGCTCATTAATCAAAGATGGTTATGTTTCCTAACCATAGACATGTGTTGTCATTTGATTAACGGGATCACATTATTAGGAGAATGATGTGATTGACATGACCCATTCCATTAGCTTAGCACCCGATCGTTTAGTATGTTGCTATTGCTTTCTTCATGACTTATACATGTTCCTATGACTATGAGATTATGCAACTCCCGTTTGCCGGAGGAACACTTTGTGTGCTATCAAATGTCACAACGTAACTGGGTGATTATAAAGGAGCTCTACAGGTGTCTCCAAAGGTACATGTTGGGTTGGCGTATTTCGAGATTAGGATTTTTCACTCCGATTGTCGGAGAGGTATCTCTGGGCCCTCTCGGTAATGCACATCACATAAGCCTTGCAAGCATTTCAACTAATGAGTTAGTTGCGAGATGATGTATTACGAAACGAGTAAAGAGACTTGCCGGTAACGAGATTGAACTAGGTATTGAGATACCGATGATCGAATCTCGGGCAAGTAAAATACCGATGACAAAGGGAACAACGTATGTTGTTATGCGGTCTGACTGATAAAGATCTTCGTAGAATATGTAGGAGCCAATATGAGCATCCAGGTTCCGCTATTGGTTATTGACCGGAGACGTGTCTCAGTCATGTCTACATTGGTCTCGAACCCGTAGGGTCCGCACGCTTAAAGTTTCAATGACAGTTATATTATGAGTTTATGAGTTTTGATGTACCGAAGTTAGTTCGGAGTCCCGGATGTGATCACAGACATAACGAGGAGTCTCAAAATGGTCGAGATATAAAGATTGATATATTAGACGGCTATATTCGGACACCGGGAGTGTTCCGGGTGATTTCGGAGAAAACCGGAGAGTCAAAGGGTTATCGGAACCCTACCGGGAGAAGTAATGGGCCATATGGGCCTTAGTGGAGAGAGAGAGGGGCAGCCAGGGTGGGCCGCGCGCCTCCTCCCCCTGGTCCGAATTGGACTAGGAGAGGGGGGGGCGGCGCCCCCTTTCCTTCTCCCTCCCCACTTCCTTCCCCCTCCTAGTAGGAGTCCTACTCCTACTAGGAGGAGGACTCCTCCTGGCGCGCCAATAGGGGCCGGCCGGCCTCTTCCCCTTGCTCCTTTATATACGGGGGCAGGGGGCACCCCTAGACACACAAGTTGATCCATGTGATCATATTCTTAGCCGTGTGCGGTGCCCCCTTCCACCATAATCCTCGATAATATTGTAGCGGTGCTTAGGCGAAGCCCTGCGACGGTAGTACATCAAGATCGTCACCACGCTGTCGTGCTGACGGAACTCTACCCCGACACTTTGCTGGATCGGAGTCCAGGGATCGTCATCGAGCTGAACGTGTGCTAAAACTCGGAGGTGCCATAGTTTCGGTGCTTGATCGGTCGGGCCGTGAAGACGCACGACTACATCAACCGCGTTGTGCTAACGCTTTCGCTGTCAGTCTACAAGGGTACGTAGATCACACTCTCCCCTCTCGTTGCTATGCATCACCATGATCTTGCGTGTGCGTAGGAAAATTTTGAAATTACTACGTTCCCCAACAGTGGCATCCGAGCCTAGGTTTTATGTGTTGATGTTATATGCACGAGTAGAACACAAGTGAGTTGTGGGCGATATAAGTCATACTGCTTACCAGCATGTCATACTTTGGTTTGGCGGTATTGTTGGACGAAGTGGCCCGGACCGACATTACGCGTATGCTTACGCGAGACCGGTTCTCCCGACGTGCTTTGCACAAAGGTGGCTAGCGGGTGACAGTTTCTCCAACTTTAGTTGAACCGAGTGTGGCTACGCCCGGTCCTTGCGAAGGTTAAAACAGCACCAACTTGAGAAACTATCGTTGTGGTTTTGATGCGTAGGTAAGATTGGTTCTTGCTTAAGCCCGTAGCAGCCACGTAAAACTTGCAACAACAAAGTAGAGGACGTCTAACTTATTTTTGCAGGGCATGTTGTGATGTGATATGGTCAAGACATGATGCTAAATTTTATTGTATGAGATGATCATGTTTTGTAACCAAGTTATCGGCAACTGGCAGGAGCCATATGGTTGTCGCTTTATTGTATGCAATGCAATTGCGCTGTAATGCTTTACTTTATCACTAAGCGGTAGCGATAGTTGTGGAAGCATAAGATTGGCGAGACGACAACGATGCTACGATGGTGATCAAGGTGTCGCGCCGGTGACGATGGTGATCACGACGGTGCTTCGAAGATGGAGATCACAAGCACAAGATGATGATGGCCATATCATATCACTTATATTGATTGCATGTGATTTTTACCTTTTATGCATCTTATCTTGCTTTGATTGATGGTATCATTTTAAGATGATCTCTCACTAATTATCAAGAAGTGTTCTCCCTGAGTATGCACCGTTGCGAAAGTTCTTCGTCCTGACACACCACGTGATGATCGGGTGTGATAGGCTCTACGTTCAAATACAACGGGTGCAAAATAGTTGCACACGCAGAATACTCAGGTTATACTTGATGAGCCAAGCATATACATATATGGCCTCGGAACATGGAGACCGAAAGGTCGAGCGTGAATCATATAGTAGATATGATCAACATAGTGATGTTCACCAATGAAACTACTCCATCTCACGTGATGATCGGACATGGTTTAGTTGATTTGGATCACGTAATCACTTAGAGGATTAGAGGGATGTCTATCTAAGTGGGAGTTCTTTAGTAATATGATTGATTGAACCTAAATTTATCATGAACTTAGTACGTGATAGTATCTTGCTTGTTTATGTTTGATTGTAGATAGATGGCCCGTGCTGTTGTTCCGTTGAATTTTAATGCGTTCCTTGAGAAAGCAAAGTTGAAAGATGATGGTAGCAATTACACGGACTGGGTCCGTAACTTGAGGATTATCCTCATTGCTGCACAGAAGAATTATGTCCTGGAAGCACCGCTAGGTGCCAGGCCTGCTGCTGGAGCAACACCAGATGTTATGAACGTCTGGCAGAGCAAAGCTAATGACTACTCGATAGTTCAGTGTGCCATGCTTTACGGCTTAGAATCGGGACTTCAACGACGTTTTGAACGTCATGGAGCATATGAGATGTTCCAGGAGTTGAAGTTAATATTTCAAGCAAATGCCCAGATTGAGAGATATGAAGGCTCCAATAAGTTCTATAGCTGCAAGATGGAGGAGAACAGTTCTGTCAGTGAGCATATACTCAAAATGTCCGGGTATAATAATCACTTGATTCAATTGGGAGTTAATCTTCCAGATGATTGCGTCATTGACAGAATTCTCCAATCACTGCCACCATGCTACAAGAGCTTCGTGATGAACTATAATATGCAAGGGATTAATAAGATTATTCCCGAGCTCTTCACAATGCTGAAAGCTACGGAGGTAGAAATCAAGAAGGAGCATCAAGTGTTGATAGTCAATAAGACCACTAGTTTCAAGAAAAAGGGAAAAGGGAAGAAGAAGGGGAAATTCAAAAAGAACAGCAAGCAAGTTGCTACTCAAGAGAAGAAACCCAAACCTGGACCTAAGCCTGAAACTGAGTGCTTCTACAGCAAGCAGACTGGTCACTGGAAGCGGAACTGCCCCAAGTATTTGGCGGATAAGAAGGATGGCAAGGTGAACAAAGGTATATGTGATATACATGTTATTGATGTGTACCTTACTAATGCTCGCAGTAGCACCTGGGTATTTGATACTGGTTCTGTTGCTAACATTTGCAACTCGAAACAGGGACTACAGATTAAGCGAAGATTGGCTAAGGACGAGGTGACGATGCGCGTGGGAAATGGTTCCAAAGTCGATGTGATCGCAGTCGGCACACTACCTCTACATCTACCTTCGGGATTAGTATTAGACCTAAATAATTGTTATTTGGTGCCAGCGTTAAGCATGAACATTATATCTGGATCTTGTTTGATGCGAGACGGTTATTCATTTAAATCAGAGAATAATGGTTGTTCTATTTATATGAGTAATATCTTTTATGGTCATGCACCCTTAAGAGTGGTCTATTCTTATTAAAACTCGATAGTAGTGACACACATATTCATAATGTTGAAACCAAAAGATGCAGAGTTGATAATGATAGTGCAACTTATTTGTGGCATTGCCTTTTGGGTCATATCAGTGTAAAGCGCATGAAGAAACTCCATACTGATGGGCTTTTGGAACCACTTGATTATGAATCACTTGGTACTTGCGAACCGTGCCTTATGGGTAAGATGACAAAAACACCGTTCTCTGGTACTATGGAGAGAGCAACAGATTTGTTGGAAATCATACATACAGATGTATGTTGTCCGATGAATGTTGAGGCTCGTGGCGAATATCGTTATTTTCTCACCTTCACAGATGACTTAAGCAGATATGGGTATATCTACTTAATGAAACATAAGTCTGAAACATTTGAAAAGTTCAAAGAATTTCAGAGTGAAGTTGAAAATCATCGTAACAAGAAAATAAAATTCATGCGATCTGATCATGGAGGAGAATATTTGAGTTACGAGTTTGGTGTACATTTGAAACAATCTGGAATAGTTTCGAAACTCACGCCACCCGGAACACCACAGCGTAACGGTGTGTCCGAACGTTGTAATCATACTTTACTAGATATGGTGCAATCTATGATGTCTCTTACTGATTTACCGCTATGGTTTTGGGGTTATGCTCTAGAGACGGCCGCATTCACGTTAAATAGGGCACCATCAAAATCCGTTGAGACGACACCTTATGAACTATGGTTTGGCAAGAAACCAAAGTTGTCGTTTCTGAAAGTTTGGGGTTGCGATGCTTATGTGAAAAAGCTTCAACCTGATAAGCTCAAACCTAAATCGGAGAAATGTGTCTTCATAGGATATCCAAAGGAAACTATTGGATACACCTTCTATCACAGATCCGAAGGCAAAACTTCTGTTGCTAAATTCGGAAACTTTCTAGAGAAGGAGTTTCTCTCGAAAGAAGTGAGTGGGAGGAAAGTAGAACTTGATGAGGTAACTGTACCTGCTCCATTATTGGAAAGTAGTACATCACAGAAACCAGTTTCTGTGACACCTACACCAATTAGTGAGGAAGCTAATGATGATGATCATGAAGCTTCAGAACAAGATACTACTGAACCTCGTAGATCAACTAGAGTAAGATCCGCACCAGAGTGGTACGGTAATCCTGTTCTGGAAGTCATGCTACTAGATCATGATGAACCTACGAACTATATATGGAGAAGCGATGGTGAGCCCAGATTTCGCAAAATGGCTTGAAGCCATGAAATCTGAGATGGGATCCATGTATGAGAACAAAGTATGGACTTTGGTTGACTTGCCCAATGATCGGAAAGCAATTGAGAATAAATGAATCTTTAAGAAGAAGACTGACGCTGACGGTAATGTTACTGTCTACAAAGCTCGAGTTGTCGCAAAAGGTTTTCGACAAGTTCAAGGGATTGACTACGATGAGACCTTCTCACCCATAGCGATGCTAAAGTCTGTCCGAATCATGTTAGCAATTGCCGCATTTTATGATTATGAAATTTGGCAGATGGATGTCAAAACTGCATTCCTGAATGGATTTCTGCAAGAAGAGTTGTATATGATGCAACTGGAAGGTTTTGTCGATGCAAAGGGAGCTAACAAAGTATGCAAGCTCCAGCGATCCATTTATGGACTGGTGCAAGCCTCTCGGAGTTGGAATAAACGCTTTGATAGTGTGATCAAACCATTTGGTTTTGTACAGACTTTTGGAGAAGCCTGTATTTACAAGAAAGTGAGTGGGAGCTCTGTAGCATTTCTGATATTATATGTAGATGACATATTACTAATCAGAAATGATATAGAATTTCTGGATAGCATAAAGGGATACTTGAATAAGAGTTTTTCAATGAAAGACATCGGTGAAGCTGCTTACATATTGGGCATTAAGATCTATAGAGACAGATCAAGACACTTAATTGAACTTTCACAAAGCACATACCTTGACAAAGTTTTGAAAAAGTTCAAAATGGATCAAGCAAAGAAAGGATTCTTGCCTGTGTTACAAGGTGTGAAATTGAGTAAGACTCAATGCCCGACCAATGCAGAAGATAGAGAGAAAATGAAAGATGTTCCCTATGCTTCAGCCATAGGCTCTATCATGTATACAATGTTGTGTACCAGACCAGATGTGTGTCTTGCTATAAGTCTAGCAGGCAGGTACCAAAGTAATCCAGGAGTGGATCACTGGACAGCGGTCAAGAACATCCTGAAATACCAGAAAAGGACTAAGGATATGTTTCTCATATATGGAGGTTACAAAGAGCTCATCGTAAATGGTTACGTTGATGCAAGTTTTGACACTGATCCGGACGATTCTAAATCGCAAACCGGATATGTGTTTACATTAAACGGTGGAGCTGTCAGTTGGTGCAGTTCTAAACAAAGCGTTGTGGCGGGATCTACATGTGAAGCGGAGTACATAGCTGCTTCGGAAGCAGCAAACGAAGGAGTCTGGATGAAGGAGTTCATATCCGATCTAGGAGTCATACCTAGTGCATCGGGTCCAATGAAAATCTTTTGTGACAATACTGGTGCAATTGCCTTGGCAAAGGAATCCAGATTTCACAAGAGAACCAAGCACATCAAGAGACGCTTCAATTCCATCCGGGATCTAGTCCAGGTGGGAGACATAGAGATTTGCAAGATACATACGGATCTGAATGTAGCAGACCCGTTGACTAAGCCTCTTCCACGAGCAAAACATGATCAGCACCAAAGCTCCATGGGTGTTAGAATCATTACTGTGTAATCTAGATTATTGACTCTAGTACAAGTGGGAGACTGACGGAAATATGCCCTAGAGGCAATAATAATGTTATTATTTTATTTCCTTATATCATGATAAATGTTTATTATTCATGCTAGAATTGTATTATCCGGAAACATAATACTTGTGTGAATACATAGACAAACCAAACATCACTAGTATGCCTCTACTTGACTAGCTCATTAATCAAAGATGGTTATGTTTCCTAACCATAGACATGTGTTTTCATTTGATTAACGGGATCACATTATTAGGAGAATGATGTGATTGACATGACCCATTCCATTAGCTTAGCACCCGATCGTTTAGTATGTTGCTATTGCTTTCTTCATGACTTATACATGTTCCTATGACTATGAGATTATGCAACTCCCGTTTGCCGGAGGAACACTTTGTGTGCTACCAAACGTCACAACGTAACTGGGTGATTATAAAGGAGCTCTACAGGTGTCTCCAAAGGTACATGTTGGGTTGGCGTATTTCGAGATTAGGATTTGTCACTCCGATTGTCGGAGAGGTATCTCCGGGCCCTCTCGGTAATGCACATCACATAAGCCTTGCAAGCATTTCAACTAATGAGTTAGTTGCGAGATGATGTATTACGAAATGAGTAAAGAGACTTGCCGGTAATGAGATTGAACTAGGTATTGAGATACCGACGATCGAATCTCGGGCAAGTAAAATACCGATGACAAAGGAAACAACGTATGTTGTTATGCGGTCTGACCGATAAAGATCTTCGTAGAATATGTAGGAGCCAATATGAGCATCCAGGTTCCGCTATTGGTTATTGACCGGAGACGTGTCTCAGTCATGTCTACATTGTTCTCGAACCCGTAGGGTCCGCACGCTTAAGGTTTCGATGATAGTTATATTATGAGTTTATGAGTTTTGATGTACTGAAGTTAGTTCGGAGTCCCGGATGTGATCACGGACATAACGAGGAGTCTTGAAATGGTCGAGACATAAAGATTGATATATTAGATGGCTATATTCGGACACCGGAAGTGTTCCGGGAGATTTCAGAGAAAACCGGAGAGCCGGAGGGTTACCGGAACCCTACCGGGAGAAGTAATGAGCCATATGGGCCTTAGTGGAGAGAGAAAGGGGCAGCCAGGGTGGGCCGCGCGCCTCCTCCCCCCTGGTCCGAATTGGACTAGGAGAGGGAGGGCGGCGCCCCCTTTCCTTCTCCCTCCCCACTTCCTTCCCCCTCCTAGTAGGAGTCCTACTCCTACTAGGAGGAGGACTCCTCCTGGTGCGCCAATAGGGGCCGGCCGGCCTCCTCCCCTTGCTCCTTTATATACGGGGGTAGGGGGCACCACTAGACACACAAGTTGATCCATGTGATCATATTCTTAGCCGTGTGCAGTGCCCCCTTCCACCATAATCCTCGATAATATTGTAGCGGTTCTTAGGCGAAGCCCTGCGACGGTAGTACATCAAGATCGTCACCACGCCGTCATGCTGACGGAACTCTACCCTACACTTTGCTGGATCAGAGTCCGAGGATCGTCATCGAGCTGAACGTGTGCTAAAACTCGGAGGTGCCATAGTTTCGGTGCTTGATCAGTCGGGCCGTGAAGACGCACGACTACATCAACCGCGTTGTGCTAACGCTTCCGCTGTCGGTCTACAAGGGTATGTAGATCACACTCTCCCCTCTTGTTGCTATGCATCACCATGATCTTGCGTGTGCGTAGGAAAATTTTGAAATTACTACGTTCCCCAACAACAGCTCCTATCGGGATTTGTCGGCACATTCGGGCGGCTTTGCTGGTCTTGTTTTACCATCATCGAAATGTCTTGTAACCGGGATTCCGAGTCTGATTGGGTCTTCCTGGGAGAAGGAATATCCTTCGTTGACCGTGAGAGGTTGTGATGGGCTAAGTTGGGACACCCCTGCAGGGTTTTGAACTTTCGAAAGTCGTGCCCACGGTTATGGGCAGATGGGAATTTGTTAATGTCCGGTTGTAGAAAACTTGACACTTAACTTAATTAAAATGAATCAACCGCGTGTGTAACCATGATGGTCTCTTTTCGACGGGGTCCGGGAAGAGAACACGGTCTCGTGTTATGCTTGAACGTAAGTAGCTTCAGGATCACTTCTTGATGACTATTAGCTTCTCGACCGTGTTTTGCTTCTCTTCTCGCCCTCTTGTGCGTAAGTTAGCCACCATATATGCTAGTGCTTGCTGCAGCTCCACCTCACTACCCTTTCCTACCCTTAAGCTTAAATAGTTTTGATCGTGAGGGTGTGAGATTGCCGAGTCCCCGTGACTCACAAATACTTACAAACAGATGCAGGTGCCGATGACACCTGTGCAGGGGACGCTACTGAACTCAAGTGGGAGTTCGACGAGGATTCAGGCCGTTACTATGTGTCTTTTCGGATGATGAGTAGCGGAGCCCAGTTGGGGCGATCGGGTATCTAGCATTTGGGGTTGTCTTTCTTTATTTTGGTTCCGTAGTCGGATCTTGATTGTATGCTGGACGATGTATGATATATTTATGTATTGTGTGAAGTGGCGATTGTAAGCCAACTCTTTATCCCTTTGTTATTCAGTACGTGGGATGTGTAAAGATTACCCCTCTTGCGACATGCCTACCATGCAGTTATGCCTCTAAGTCATGCTCCGACACGTGGGAGATATAGCCGCATCGTGGGTGTTACAAGTTGGTAATCAGAGCCTTCCCCGAGTTAGGAGCCCCTGCTTGATCGAATCGCTGACATTGTTGAGTCTAGAAGAAAATGTTTGGAGTCTTAGGATTATATATATCGGAGAGTAGGATTCTTTTTGCTCCTCAGTCCCCACTCTGGTGAGGCCTCCTGACGTAGAGTTTTGACTCTTCTCTCCTCAAATTTCACTAATTTTTTTAGGGTCATGAGGGTATCTTGGAATCATTCCGATGGTTTTGTGACGAGAACATTGTTCTTGGTGCCTCCTGACATTTAGGGGTTGTGGCAGTGTCCCGGGGAGTTGAGCTCCGAGGTGTTGTCGTCACAATTTTATCGTTGTAGTTCTGGAATACCTCAGTTCGCTGACATCGAAAATCTCTTTCATGCAGTTGTTGGTGAGATAACCTCGACGCCACCCAGTAGTAGGGCGGGAGTTCGGGAGTATTGCCATAACTCGTATAACGGATGCTTTTCGAAGGTTGAGGTAAATGACTTCCGAAGGTTTCTTGTTTATGTGTTGAAGGATGGATACAACTGGATGTAGGATTTGCTAGTTTTGGGTGAGATACTATGCTTCCCCTGTATCCCCAACACCTGATTGCATAACCAGAAAGTTTCGGGAGTTTCATAGGTGGGAATTCAAGTAGCTCTAGTATTTCTTCCGCAGATATTTGGTTTGTGATTGGGTAATCCTTACCACTTATTTGTTCATATCCGTACCTTGTTGTTTTATTCTTCTACCTTCGTCTAAGTGGCTTCTCAACTTATGGAAGTGTGATGATTTACTTTGGAATTCATTCATTCATTCTTGTTCGAATGTTAAGGCTTTATGTTGCAAATTCGATCCACTGATTCAGCTTGAATATATGTCTTTCAAGATGCTAACGGATGTCAACCTCTTCAGGATGGCTCTTGCAACGCGTCAGAATCCGGACCCTACGCCACCACCGCCACCACCTCCACCTCCGGAGGCATGGCAAGCTGTCGTGGCAGCCACCAACGCCAACTCTCGGATGCTTTTGCAACTCTTGCGAGAGCGTAACCAAGGGCAAGGCAACCAAGGAAATCAAGGCCAAGGCAACAATCAGCCTCAGTTTGCTACCCTCAAAATTAGTTCCTCGCAAACCAGCCGAAGTCCTTCAGCAACTGTGTCTAGTCTACAGACGCCGACGACTGTCTCGTGGATATCTGCAAACATTTTGAGTGTAGCAATGTCAGGCCTGAGGACTTTGTCAAGTTTGCTTCATTCCAACTCAAAGATCAAGCTGCTGAGTGGTATCAACAATACGGAGATTCCACAGGAGGTCGTGTGATTACCTGGGATGATTTCCGCCGAGACTTCAAAGCTCATCACATTCCACAAAGTGTTGCTGAGAGTACGCGTGAGGAGTTCCGCAATCTCAAGCAAGGCAGCATGTCTGTGTATCAATACAAAATCCAGTTTCAAAAACTCGCTCGCTACGCTAAACAAGACGTCCCTGATGAGAGAGCATGATTTATCAATTCAGAGGTGGCCTCAAAGAAGATCTGCAATTAGCTCTCGTGCTTTTTGAGCCGGCCAAGTATGATGAATTCTACAACATGGCACTAAATCAAGAAGCCGCTCAGATTAAGTGTGATGCATCTAAGAAGAGAGTCAGGGATGCAGTTCAATCTTCTTCTTCATCACTAGTGGCAGCTAAGCAACAGAAGTTCTGGTTGCCTCCTCCTCCTCCGTTTCGCCAGCCTTATCAGCAGAAGAGTAAAGGTGGCAATGGATCTTCCCACCCACCAAACCCAGGCTATCAGAACAAAGCTCATTCTCATGCTCCAAGATCAAGTGCTCCTTATCACCGTCCGCTCTCAGAGGTCACTCGCAACAACTGTCACCAGAAAGGGCACTATGCAAACAAATGCTTCAACTAAAGGCGCCTTCCACCTCCTCCTCCTGTGAGATCTTCCAGCAATGCAGTGGTCAAGCATAATTCCAAGTTTGCAAAGGTCAACATGATGAACACAGCTCAAACAGAGGACTCTTCAGAAGTGATCATGAGTAATCTTCCTGTTAATGATATTCCTGCAAAAGTTCTTTTTGACACTGGTGCATCGCTTAGTTTCGTCTCAAGACCATTTGCATCGAAGCATGAGTTACCTTTCCAAGCTTTGCCTAGACCGTTAGCAATTGTCTCTCCGGGTAAATGCATGAACGCAAGCTCCATGGTTCTGGATGTTTCTATCAAGATGGGTGACTATAAATTTCTATCCTCTCCAATTGTTCTTGGCGACTCGGATATTGATCTAATTCTCGGCATGGACTGGCTTTCTAAGCACAAGGCTCAGCTTGATTGTGCTGCCAGGGAAATTCAATTGACACACACTTTTGAGGATGTGATCATCGATGCCGCTCGGGATGATACCATTCGACTGTTTTCTCTCAATGAGAAGGGCGAGTTGAATGCCATCTCTCAGATTCCAGTCGTTTGTGAATATGAAGACGTCTTTCCAGAAGAGCTTCCAGGAATGCCTCCTCACCGGCCAGTTGAATTCGTCATCGATCTTGAGCCTGGCACGAAACCTGTTTGCAAACGTCCTTACAAGATTGGACCAGAGGAGTTGAAGGAATTGAAGAAACAACTCGATGAACAAGAGCGTCTGGGTCTGATCAGACCGAGTTCATCTCCATGGGGTTGTGGTGTTCTTTTTGTCTAGAAGAAGGATGGCACGGACCGACTTTGTGTCGACTACCGTGCATTGAACAAGAAAACTATAAGGAACAAGTACCCACTTCCCAACATCAATGAGCTTTTTGAGCAACTTAAGGGTGCCCAAGTTTTCTCCAAGATTGACCTCCGTATGGGCTATCATCAGATTTGCATTCATGAAGAAGATATCCCCAAGACAGCTTTCATAACAAGCTTTGGTTCTTATGAATATACTGTCATGTCTTTCAGCCTTGTCAATGCTCCTCCAACGTTCTCTCGCATGATGAACTTCATCTTCAACCCTTACACAAATGACTTCGTTCTGGTGTATCTCGACAATATATTGGTCTTTTCCAAGAACAAGGAGGATCATGCCAAGCATTTGAGATTGGTACTCGACAAACTCAGACAGCATCAATTCTATGCAAAGTTTTCAAAGTGTGAGTTCTGGCTTGATGAGGTTCTCTACCTTGGCCATATCATCTTCGCCAAGGGCATCGTGGTTAATCCTGAGAAGGTGTCTGCAATTGTGAATTGGGAACCGCCTCAGAATGTGAAGCAACTCCGCAGTTTCCTTGGGCTTGCAAGCTATTGTCGAAGATTCGTTGAGAATTTCTCTAAGATCGTGAAGCCTCTTTCCAACCTCCTCCAGAAGCACATCAAATATGTATGGACACATGAGTGTGACGTCGCTTTCAACACCCTCAAAGAGAAGCTAGTCACAACTCCTGTTTTCACTCCTCCAGATGAATCCAAACCATTCGAAGTTTTTTGTGATGCCTCCCTGCAAGGTCTCGCTGCTGTGTTAATGCAAGAGAAGAAAGTTGTGGCCTATACCTCTCGCCAGTTGAAGCCCAACGAAAAGAACTACCCCACTCACGACCTCGAGTTGGTGGCAGTTGTCCATGCTCTATTAACATGGAGACATCTCTTGTTGTGAAGGAAAGTGGACATCTTCACCGATCATAAGAGCCTCAAGTACATCTCCCAACCTCAATCTAAGGCAGACTCGTTGGGTCGAAATGATTCAAGAATACAATCCGAGTATTGAATATACTCCAGGCAAGGCCAATGTCATTGCGAATGCTTTGAGTAGGAGGGCTTACTGCAACAATTGAATTCTCAAGCCCTTCCAACCGGACCTTTGTGAAGCGTTCTGCAAACTGAATCTCCAAGTTGTTCCTCAAGGCTTTCTTGCCAACCTCCAAGTCTCTCCTACTTTGGAAGATCAAATTCGTGAGGCACAACTTCTTGATGCCATGGTGAAGAAGGTGAAAAATGGGATTGCCAAGAGTCAACCCAAATACAAGTGCTATCACCTTGATGACAAATATACTCTATTCTTCGAGGATCGAATTGTGGTTCCTAAGGGTGATCTATGTAAAGTCATCATGAACGAGGCTCACAATTCCCTCCCGTCTATTCATCCTGGAAGTACAAAGATGTACCATGACCTCAAGCAGTCGTACTGATGGACTCGAATGAAGCGAGAAATTGCTCAATTCGTGAACGAATGTGATGTCTGCAGAAGAGTGAAAGCAGAACACCAATGACCAGCTGGCCTCCTCCAACCTCTTGCCATTCCAGAATGAAAGTTTGACCATATTGAGATGGACTTTGTGACTGGATTTCCCAAGTACAAACGTGGAAATGATGCTATCTTTGTTGTCATCGACAAGCTTACTAAAGTGGCTCATTTCCTTCCAATCAAAGAATATATCACAACAGCTCAGTTGGCAGAGCTATATACCTCCAGGATTTTCTCTTTGCACGGCATTCCACAGTTGATATCTTCAGATCGTGGAAGCATCTTTACTTCTAAGTTCTAGGACTCCTTCCAGAAGGCCATGGGCACCAACATTCGCTTCAGCACAGCCTTCCATCCTCAAACTAGTGGACAAGTCGAGAGAGTCAATCAAATTCTTGAAGATATGCTTAGGGCTTGTGTCATTTCCTTCGGTATGAAATGGGAAGATTGTCTTCCATATGCCGAGTTCTCCTACAACAACAGCTTCCAAGCGAGTTCAGGCAAGGCCCCATTCGAGATTCTCTATGGCAGAAAGTGTCGTACTCCTCTTAATTGGTCAGAGACTGGTGAACGCCAACTTCTTGGCAATGACTTAATCACAGAGGCTGAAGAAATGTGTAAAGTCATCCGTGAAAATCTCAAAGCTGCGCAATCGCGCCAGAAGAGTTACTATGATAGCAAGCATCATGACTTGGCTTTCGAGATCGGAGACCATGTCTACCTCCGCGTCTCCCCAATGAAAGGTACTCGTCGCTTCAGTATCAAAGGGAAGCTTGCCCCTAGATACGTGGGTCCTTTCAAGATCATTGGCAAAAGAGGCGATCTCGCCTATCAACTTGAGCCTCCGTCCAACTTTGCAAATGTGCACGACGTGTTTCACGTGTCTCGGCTTCGCAAGTGCTTCAAGACTCCTGACCGCACCATCAACTTTGAAGATATTGATCTCGAAGATTATTTGTCTTATCATGAGCATCCCGTTGCTATTCTCGAACAAACTGAGCGCAAAACTCACAACAAGTCTATCAAATTCCTGAAAGTGAAGTGTTCACACCATTCCGACCGAGAAGCCACCTGGGAACACGAGGACCACCTCCGTTCCGAATATCCTGAGTTCATCCAGTCCTAGATCTCAGGACGAGATCCTCTGGTAGTGGAGGAGAGTTGTAACACCCCAGATGTAAAACTTCCATATTTGGCAATATATCCATGTTGATCTCCATCCAATTCCATTTGGGTTCAATCCTTTTGATCTCTTTTGTTTTGTTTGTTGGTTTGTACTTATTGCATTGTCTTGTCATTACTTGTCATCTTCTTTATGCACTTGCCATCTTATTTTGCATCATGGCCTCATCTTAGTGTTGCATTTGTGCTTCTTTTCATGTTGCATTTCGTCATCCTCTTCATGTGCATTGTGTGTTCCATGCATGTTATTTTGTTGCTTGACCCATGAGTGATCCTTACATGACGACCTCCATGCATCACCACCTCTCCTCCTCTTTTCTTTCTTTTTGGAAGTGCCACCTTGCCCTCCTCCATAAATGTTCATCTTCTCCCTATAAATCTTGCTACACATCCAGAACCTCTCTACCAAATTTCATGCACTTTGGAGTTGTCTTGGTTAGGTTCAAAAATGCCTCAAGTTTGAATGATATGCAAACATGTGTTATTTTTTCCACCTCTAAAAATGTCCAACTCAATTTACTCATATTGTCCTTAAACCTAGGGTCCTGAGGATATTTTCATATCTCTCGCAAACCCCTCCAATCCTTCTGTGCTTTTCGGCCTTTTATTTCTGTTTGAAGATATAGAAAAGAGCCAGAGGGAGAGAGAGAGAGAGCAGCAGCAGCCCAGTGTAGCAGCCCATCAACCAGCGCGTGCAGCCCAACTCACACAGTAGTAGCAGCCCATCATGACCCGCTAGCGTCAGTGCCTTCGTCCTCCTGTACGGCAGCGCATCGGCCATGTCCACATCGACAAACCCCTTTGGTTTGACGGACGTCCAGCATCCCTAGCCCCTATATACCATGTCACCAGTGCACTAGGGTTACTACTCGACCGATCCCCCTCCTCTCCTTCCCTCGCCGCCGCCAGGTAAGGCTAGCCACGCCACGCCGTCGCCCTACCCACCATGCTCCGGCTGAGCTCGTGCTCGAGCTCGGGGTAGTCTCTCTGACCGCGTCCAACCTCTCCAGCTACCGTGGGAGGGTTCGCCGAGTACCTCTTCGTCTCCTACCACGACGCACACGACACCACGGCCCCTGGATTGACCTCCTCGTCCCATCTTCTTCCTCTTCTTCACGGACATCAAGTCTTCCAGAGTTCTTCGTCTCCCGCCGTCGATCTACCGCATCCCTGGCCGTATATTCTTGCCATAGGTATACTAGGTATACCCAACTCACTCCCTGCTCTTTATTTTCGCCAAACGATCCCCGTAGGAGTTGCTAGGGTCGTGCCTTCATCGTGCTCCCGGTGCTCCGGCAAAGTCTGCATTTTTTTCTTGTTGTTTTGAAGATGCTGTTGCTGCCGTAGCATGCCGGTGTGTCCCCGCTCTGGATCCCCTCTGTCGCGCTCCCGCAGCTCGCTCGCGCCACACGTTCGCGTCTCGCGCGCACCCTTCAAGCCTGCCGCAGCTCCGACGAGCTCCTCTGCCGCTCGCTACGCCCGGCACCATCCCTTTTCCGCTCGTACCCGAGCACACGTGCACGCGCGACACCACGAGCAGTAGCCACGCGCTTCCGCGCTCTCACAGCATCCCGCACGCCCACCGGTGCTCTCTAGCTGCAGATGTCACCGCCTTTGCTTGCCGTCAATGCCAGAACTTCGCTGCGCGCTCATGGTGATTCCCAGGACCGGGCCTCTCTCTGTTCAAAGAGAGACGCGCCCCTACGTGTTCACAAGCGACCTTGTAGCCCACTGGTTGCTCCAGTGCACTCTCATGCAGGAGGTCGCGGGTTCGAATCCTAGGCACGCTACCTTTCTGGAATTTTCTTTGGTGACACTGACAGGTAGACCCCTTTGGTCAGTCACACACGCACTTAAGCCCACTGGCCATCCCCCAGTAAACCCCTGTTTTCCTTTTTCTTTTACACCCCAGCTAATTTCCATGTCTGGAAAGATGCCATTTCCATTTCAGGCAAGACCATTTTTGGACGTTTCCAACTAAGTTAAATGCTATTTCTGTCATATTCCATTTAGGGCAGTTTTTAACATATTGCACTTGTGATGATTGGCATGACGAAGAACTTAATTAAGATGGCCTCAAATGGAGAAGTGCTCAAAGTGAGAAAGTTCCGTATCATCAAAAGGAAAAACTTTGATATTTGGGCCATAGTCATCCGGTCTCATCTCTAAGCCCGAATTTGTGTTGGAAGTACTCAGATTTTGTATTCAGAACACTATTCGGCTGATTACGCCCCCAAGATGGCCTCATATGGGAAAAGTTTCTATATGGATTGTCTTCGCCTCATCCAAACGATCGATTTTAATATAAAGATCATCCCAATCCGAGGTCGTATGCAAAAGTTAGAGCCCGCACAGCGCGACCCTCCAATGGGCAAAATATGACGCCCGGAACCAGACACATGTGTGGGCATGTCTGATGAGCTGCGTGAATATTTAGCTGTTTTGCGCGAGCAATTTGGCCATGAAGATGACCTCAGATAAAAAAACGATCATCATGAAAGTTGTTTGCCTTGTCGAAACGGTCAAGATTGCTTTTAGGCTCGTTTTCATCCGAAGTCGTTTACCACCAGAAAAAAGACCCGCAAGGTGCAGCCAGTTTAAACCGAACAGTTTTGGAAAGTTCGGACAAAACCAATCCGAATTTGACTAGGGTTTTGGACGTGAATCCAAACTTTTTCCTTGCACGGGAAATCCAGCCACCTCTTATATACCCAAGGGGTGACGGCCGATTGAACAACAACACACAATCGTAAAACACATCTACTTTTTACCCTAGTTTTACATACCTCCCTTGTTCTTTCTCTCTCGTTCTTCATTCGTTCTTCGTGTTGAAGGGCAGCGATCCTCGAGTCTCTAGGGGCAGGCGAATCGACCTATGGCAGCCCATAGCCGCCGGACGTCCAGACGGGGTCCCTCCCGGGCGCGTGGGGTTTCGGGTCCTGAAAAGCACCTGCTGGATTGCTTGCGTACCGCGCTTCCGGACGGGTCTCCTTCAACGTGAGCTGCGGTGGATCACCCTCGGCGTTGGAGGTACACGGTGATGTGTTCGTGTGCAAACACACTTTTTGGTGACTCCACTGGGGACGAAAGATCAAGAATCATCATCAACCATGTCTAAACTCCCCAAGCCCTCAGAAGTTGACGCCGATAACATCATTAAGCCCGGTCTTGATGAACTATCGGATGAACATCACCAAGCCTATGAAGCACGCAAAAAGCAGCATGAAGAGGCTTTTGAGGCGCTCAAGAAGAAGCGCAAGGAGGAGGATTTGGAAGCGTTTCTTTCAAGTTTCAAGAAGGACCGTCAAGGCAACATCACTCCCGTTGGAAACATCAATCTTCCTCCCCTCATCAACGAACAAGATGTAATCACTTTGAGTAAAGTTTTTTCTCCAGAGCAAGTGGTTGTGATTGAAAGTCTTGTTAGTAAGGGTAATGTGATGGCTTACAATTCTTTTGTGGCTAGTGCTAATGCTCAGAAAAATATCCCTCCATCACCTAGTGGTACTGTTCGTATATCTGAAAACCCTACTCCAATTTTACCTATTTCATCGGCACCACCTATGCAACCACAATATAATATGCCGTTGAATTTTTACCCTACTCAAACCAACCAGCTTGTGGCTGCACCTACATACCCTAATCCTATTATGAGTGTGTCCAATTCGGCGTCTACGCCGAATCACTTTGTCACACCACCCATAAGCGCAAGCATGTTTGGTCTTCCACCGAATTATGGTTCGGCGCCCATCCCACAAGTTGCACCAATAGCTAGTACTCAGGTTGCTCCTATGTCATTACCACAAACATCTTCATCTACCTCAGATCCAATTTTAGCTAAATTAAGGGAGGATTTGCATAAGATGTTTCTAGAAACTTTCGGAAATGATCCGGAAGTAAAGAGTCGTGTGTACCAAAAGCCTTATCCTGAACACTTCGATGCAATTTCTTACCCTCAAGGTTATAAGGTTCCTGATTTTGTTAAATTTAGTGGTGAGGGTACGAAAACAACTTGGGAGCATGTTAGTCAGTATCTAGCGCAATTGGTGAAGCAGGTTCCATAGAAGAATTGAAAGTGTGTTTATTTCCATTATCTTTAACTGGTACCGCATTTTCATGGTTTGCTGCTTTACCACATGGCTCAATTCTCTTATGGTCTCAATTAGAGCAAAAGTTTCATGATCACTTTTATAGCGGCGATAATGAGCCAAAGTTGTCACATCTTACATCGGTTAGGCAGAAACATGATGAATCGGTCACCGATTACGTCAAGAGATTTAGAGATATAAAAAACCGGTGTTATAGCTTAGTGATAACTGAGAGAGACTTAGCGGATCTTGTTCTTAATGGTTTGAAAACTCACATTAAAGAGAGGTTAGAAAGTTATGAGTTTTTTTAACATTAATCAAGTCTTACAAAAAGCTTTGGCCCAAGAGAGTCGAAGTAAAGAGGTTCATAGGTCTACAACCGATCGTCCTAGAATGCATATGGTTGAACACAATGATGATAATTCGGACGATGAGGTTGATGTCTATACTACTGAATTTGTTTGGTTCTCAAAGGCCAAACTCTATATGTGCAATGCTCTTAAGCCGAGTCGCAAGAATCATGATGACGAGATGAGGTTTACTTTTGATATATCAAAGTGTGATAAAATATTTGATGCTCTCTTGCAAGATAAGATGATTAGAATATCGCACACCATACCGCCGTTTGACGAGCTGAAACGTCGTGCTTATTGCAAGTACCATAATTCATTTTCCCATGCTACTAACGATTGCAATGTTTTTCGTCGACAGATACAATCGGCCATTAATGACAGATGATTGAATTTTGCTGAGATGCAAGTTGATAAACAGCCCTTCCCGATAAACACCATGGACTTGGAGGGAAAGAAAATGTTGATTCGGCCTAGCATAGCCGAATCTGCTAATAAAGATAATGTTGTTATTGGTGAACCCAGGAAAGGCAAGGAGGGCAACAAAGTCTTGGGACGAGAGGTTGTGCTTGATAAGCAACCCGATGGCAAAGAAGTATTGAAGATCACCATAAAAAATCCTTCACTCGGGGGGCAACCACAAGTACAAGAAGATACTCAAGTTAGATTTATCACGCCCAAGAACTCAGAAGTTGGCAAGTGGGAAAAGAGTGAAGCTAAGCGCAAGCGAATCAGGCCAACTTTTGATATGTTGCTATCCAAATATGCAAGTCAAGCAGCCGGTTCTTGTTCTAATCGGTCATCACATTCAAAGCGTTCAAGGTTGCCTCCGGAGCAAGAGTTTCGACGCTATGCAAGGCCATATGGGTCATGGGCACCGACATGGATGTCACAACCCTCCTATGCACCATATTACATGAGAGACTTCAATGGAGGATGGTGGCAGCACCCAATGGCTCCTTATGCTTTTCATATGGGGTGGGCGGCACCTAGAAGGCCTGCTCGCAATAGGCTTTATTATCCCACACAAGGTCGTTTGAGCTATGGTGCTAATCGACCAACAAAAATTTCTCCAAGTAAGGCCAACAAAAAAGTGTGGCGTGTTAAGTCACGTAATGCGGAAATTGCAGAATGTGACAAGCAAAAGGAGATCAAAAAGGCGGTTGTTGGTAATCTGGCTACTTCTAATTGTGATATTGTTATTGTTCAGTAGGGTTACATGGTTAGTGATCATGAGGCAAGCACAAGCAGGGCTAAACCAAGGGATCCCAAATATACTCAACCTAAGTGGTGTCCTCCCGGTTTAACCAAGACCATGAAAAGGAGATTACAACACATGAGGAACCACGAGAAGGTAGAGCACGAAGAGGAGAGGCAAAAGGACGAATTGTTAAGTGAAATTCGGCCCATGGCACTCACAAAACAAGTGTGGAGGCCTAAACAAAAACAAAACACAGATGCTTCTACATTAGCTGCAGCAACACCTTCACCACCAAAAGAGGATGATGCGACCACTATTATATCGTCCACACCACCTGAAAAATCCCCTTCAATTGAGGAAACTTTAAGCCCAATATACACATTGGGGGATGAAGATGAGATGGTGGATTACGACTCTACGCCGGTTCGGGAAGGTATGGATATTAATATGGTGTATTACTTACCTATCGAGTTTCGTGCTATAGGTGAAGAAGGGGAGGTGGCTCAACTGGATTTTGGTCCAAAGAACGCTATCTTCGAGAAGCCAAAAGAACCAGTGAAACACTTGAAGCCATTGTACCTCAATGGTCATATTAACGGATCGCCGGTTGCTAGGATGCTCATTGATGGTGGTGCTGTGGTAAATCTTATGCCCTACTCGGTCTTCAAGAAGTTGGGATTAGATAATGATGCAATGATGAAGACCAATATGGTACTTAATGGATTTGAGGGTAAAGAAAAGATAGAGGCCAAGGGTGTGATGTGCATGGAACTCACTATGGGAAGAAAAACTTTGTCCACCACATTCTTCATCGCCGAGGTGCAAGGTAACTATAATGTTATATTAGGCCGCGATTGGGTTCATGCTAACCAATGTGTGCCATCTACCATGCATGAATTCTTAATACAGTGGGTCGATGATGAGGTAGAAGTCATTCACGCGGATAATTCGGCTTGTGTTGCTTTGACGGATGCATCGGTGGATTGGAATCATCTGGATGTTACTTGCTTAACAGGGCATGACCTCTCGGAGTTTGATTTCCTTAGTGCTACGAGGAACGGGTTCATTCCCATCTCTTTTAAGCCGATTGGTGGTAATCGGTTCCAGGGTATGATGTAAACAAGAAGTTAAACATGGCCGATATAGAAATTATCGCCCTAAGCACATAAAATGGCCGATGGAGTGTTGACATCATCCTTAGAAAAAGCATCGTGCAAGTTATTTTTCGATACACAAGTTTGCCGAAAAACAGGGGGGCATGTGTTGACACCAGATTTTGGCACGGTGAAGAACTTAATTAAGATGGCCTCAAATGGAGAAGTGCTCAAAGTGATAAAGTTCCATATCGTCAAAAGGAAAAACTTTGATATTTGGGCCATTGTCATCCGGTCTCATCTCTAAGGCCGAAGTTGTGTTCGAAGTACTCAGATTTTGTATTCAGAACACTATTCGGCTGATTACGCCCCCAAGATGGCATCATATGGGAAAAGTTTCTACACAGATTGTCTTCGTCTCGTCGAAACAATCGATTGTAATATAAAGATCATCCCAATTCGAGGTCGTATGCGAAAGTTAGAGCCCGCACATCGCGACCCTCCAATGGGCAAAATATGACGCCCGGAACCAAACACATGTGTGGGTATGTCTGATGAGCTGCGTGAATATTTAGCTGTTTTGCGCGAGCAATTTGGCCATGAAGATGACCTCGGATCAAAAAACGTTCAACATGAAAGTTGTTTGCCTCATCGAAAAGGTCAAGATTGCTTTTGGGCTCATTTTCATCCGAGGTCGTTTACCACCACAAAAAAGACCAGCAAGGTGCAGCCAGTTTAAACCGAATAGTTTTGGAAAGTTCGGACAAAACCAATCCGAATTTGACTAGGGTTTTGGACGTGAATCCAAAATTTTTCCTTGCACGGGAAGTCCATCCGCCTCTTATATACCCAAGGGGTGACGGCTGATTGAACAACAACACACAATCGCAAAACACATCTACTTTTTACCCTAGTTTTACATACCTCCCTTGTTCTTTCTCTCTCGTTCTTTGTTCGTTCTTCATGTTGAAGGGCAGCGATCCTCGAGTCTCTAGGGGCTGGCAAACCGACCTAGGGCAGCCCATAGCTGCCGCACGTCCAGACGGGGTCCCTCCCGGGCGCGTGGGGTTTCTGGTCCTGAAAAGCACCTGCTGGATTGCTTGCGTACCGCGCTTCCGGACGGGTCTCCTTCGACGTGAGCTGTGGTGCATCACCCTTGGAGTTGGAGGTACACGGTGACGTGTTCGTGTGCGAACACAACCCCAACATATTATATATGTTTTTGAGGTATAAAAATCCTACCGAAGCAGTGGTGGCATTGTTTTTTTGCATTTGAGCAAGTTCATGAACATGTCATTTTACATCATGTTGCTATTTTGTCTTTTATGTGTATATTCATGCAAACATGCTATGGGGTTGTTTGGCACATGTTTAGCTTCATTTTCATGCCTACTCCATGCTAGATTTGTTTCATGCCATGTTATGCTATGTAGTGAGTTAATCAAGCTTGTTAACGTGCCAACATGAATCTGTTTTTGCCATGTCCTGAAATTTCACCAAGTCTGAATCTGTTTATAAAACTTGCTATGTTTACATAGGTGCCATCATATTTTCTGTGCCTTTTTGGCTCATGGTCAGTAAGGGACTTTTGTTCTATGCTTTGAGTAGATTCATTCCATATCTTTGTTTGCTGTGACCTGTTCCCGTAGCATGTTGTTAGCTTGCTCTAAACATTGCTTCCTGATGTTATTCCTGGCTTGTTAGTATTTTCACCAAGGCTGTGAAGCTGATATCTTTTGCACTTTTGCCATGCTTGTTTGAACCTGTTCTATTGTTATTTAGCCGTAGCTCAGTGTTCCTGTTTTGTCAAGCATCTTGAGTAGATCACTGCCATATGTTTTGTTCCTATGTTGGAGTGCAGTAGCTTAGTTTCTTGTTGCATTCTAGATGGCATTGTGCTGTTAACCACAGAATTGTGCCATTATTGTTTTGCTTGCCATTTGCAAGCCGTGCATCCGATTCCGGTGATCTTTATATCGATTTCGACCAAAATCATCTCATCTTTCCAGCGGCACACTTGGTTTGCCATGTTGATGTCTGGTTCAATCTTTCCCTTCCGAAGCACGCATATGCATTGCATATCACATCTTGCATATCATGCCATGTTTTGCATCATGTTGCTTGCGCATTGCACCGTGATTGATTGTTGGTTCCTTTGCTTGTGTTCTTGCCTTGGGTAGAGCCGGCAGACGAGTACGGGATCGAGGAACCTGTTGAGAACGCTTACGAGGATCAAGCTTTCGTCAACTCTAAGAACTTTGCAGGCAAGATGACCATACCCTCGAAATCACTTCTATCTTTGCTTTCTAGTTGTTCGCTCTTTTGATATGCCGCAATACCTACCACTTGCTTTATCATGCCTCCCATATTGCCATGTCAAGCCACTAACCCACCTTTCCTAGCAAACCATTGTTTGGCTATGTTACCGCTTTGCTTAGCCCCTCTTATAGCGTTGCTAGTTCCAGGTGAAGTTGAAGTTTGTTCCATGTTGGAACATGGATTTTGTTGGGATATCATTATTATATCTTGTTTACTTTAATGCATCTATATACTTGGTAAAGGGTGGAAGGCTCGGCCTTATGCCTGGTGTTTTGTTCCACTCTTGCCGCCCTAGTTTCCATCATAGTGGTGTTATGTTCCTTGATTTTGCGTTCCTTACGCGGTTGGGTGTTATGGGAACCCCTTGACAGTTCGCCTTGAATAAAACTCCTCCAACAAGGCCCAACCTTGGTTTTACCATTTGCCACCTAATCCTTTTTCCCTTGGGTTTCGCGGACTCAAGGGTCATCTTTATTTTAAACCCCTGGGCCAGTGCTCCTCTAAGTGTTGGTCCAACTTGTCAGTCGCCGGTGGACACCAGGGGCAACTCTGGGTTGGCCTACCGGAAGCTTGGACAATCCGGTGTGCCCTGAGAACGAGATATGTGCAGCTCCTATCGGGATTTGTCGACACATTCGGGTGGCTTTGCTGGTCTTGTTTTACCATTATCGAAATGTCTTGTAACCGGGATTCCGAGTCTGATCGGGTCTTCCTGGGAGAAGGAATATCCTTCGCTGACCGAGAGAGCTTGTGATGGGTTAAGTTGGGACACCCCTGCAAGGTTTTGAACTTTCGAAAGTTGTGCCCATGGTTATGGGCAGATGGGAATTTGTTAATGTCCGGTTGTAGAAAACTTGACACTTAACTTAATTAAAATGAATCAACCGCGTGTGTAACCGTGATGGTCTCTTTTCGGCGGAGTCCGGGAAGAGAACACGGTCTTGTGTTATGCTTGAACGTAAGTAGCTTCAGGATCACTTCTTGATCACTATTAGCTTCTCGACCGTGTTTTGCTTCTCTTCTCGTTCTCTTGTGCGTAAGTTAGCCACCATATATGCTAGTGCTTGCTGCAGCTCCACCTCACTACCCTTTCCTACCCTTAAGCTTAAATAGTGTTGATCGCGAGGGTGTGAGATTGCTGAGTCCCCGTGACTCACAGATACTTCCAAACAGATGCAGGTGCCGATGACGCCAGTGCAGGGGACGCTACCGAACTCAAGTGGGAGTTCGACGAGGATTCAGGCCGTTACTATGTGTCTTTTCCGGATGATCAGCAGCGGAGCCCAGTTGGGGCGATCGGGGATCTAGCATTTGGGGTTGTCTTTCTTTATTTTGGTTCCGTAGTCAGACCTTGATTGTATTCTGGATGATGTATGATATATTTATGTATTGTGTGAAGTGGCGATTGTAAGCCAACTCTTTATCCCTTTCTTATTCAGTACATGGGATGTGTAAAGATTACCCCTCTTGCGACATGCCTACCATGCGGTTATGCCTCTAAGTCGTGCTCCGACACGTGGGAGATATAGCCGCATCGTGGGTGTTACATTTGGAGTCCCTAGATATTCATGGTGCCTTTCGTAAAATGCTTGCTAAGTATGATGTTAATCATAGAATTACATCTCCTTATCGCCCGCAGTCTAGTGGTCAAGTAGAATTGAGTAACAGAGAGCTCAAATTAATTTTTCAAAAGACTGTTAATAGATCTAGAAAGAATTGGTCCCATAAACTTGATGATGCATTATGGGCCTATAGAACTGCATATAAAAACCCTATGGGTATGTCTCCGTATAAAATGGTTTATGGAAAAGCATGTCACTTACCTCTCGAACTAGAACATAAGGCATATTGGGCCATTAATGAGCTCAATTATGATTTCAAACTTGCCGGTGAGAAGAGGTTATTTGACATTAGCTCACTTGATGAATGGAGAACCCAAGCCTATGAAAATGCCAAATTGTTTAAAGAAAAAGTTAAAATATGGCATGATAAAAGGATACAAAAACGTGAGTTCAATGTAGGTGATTATGTATTGTTATACAACTCTCGTTTAAGATTTTTTGCAGGCAAACTTCTCTCTAAATGGGAAGGTCCTTAAATTATTGAGGAGGTCTATCGTTCCAGTGCCATAAAAATCAACAACTTTGAAGGCACAAATCCGAAGGTGGTGAACGGTCAAAGAATCAAACATTATATCTTAGGTAATCCTATAAATGTTGAAACTAATGTTATTGAAACCGTAACCCTGGAGGAATACATAAGGGACACTTTCCGGAACGTTTCAGACTCCGAAAAGGAATAGGTATGTGGTACGGTATGTAAACCGACTCCAAAACAGTTCTAATGGCAATATTTCTCCATTTTGGATTATATAAAAAATAGGAAAATAAGAAGCAGATCGAAAAGGACACGGGGCTTCCACGACGGTGGAGGGCGCGCCCCCTGCCTCGTGGGCACCCCGTGTGCTCTTCGGACTTTGTTTTCTTGCACGATACTTCTTTTGGTCGGTAAAAATTCACTATATAATCTCCCGAAGGTTTTGACCACCGTATCACGCAAAAATCTCCTGTCTTTGTTTTGAGCTGTCCTGCTGCAGATTTGAGCAAGATGGCATCCCAGGATTCGGAAGGAGAAAGCTATGTGGCTGATTACCTTGCAGATCCCAAGGTCTATGGGGATGTAGAGCATTGTGATTGGACTACGGAAGAAGAAGAGGACTATGAACCTAAGGGAAAGGAGGAGACGAGCTCAGATGAAGATGAAGTCCCATTACCTCAACCCCGGGACATGCATGTGGAGTTCAAAAAGTCAAGCCTTCCGGATAGAGCAAAGAAACCTAAGATCGAGTTTATCCCTTTTCGCCTCTTGCAGGAAAACAAGCAGGAATTATGCAAAAGGATACTAAGCTTGGAGCAGGAAATCGATGACCCGAGGGATCAAAATTCTGTCCTCAAGCGCAAATTAAGGAAGAAGCCTATGCCATCAACAAAACCATCATCTTCTTCATCAACAAAGAAGAACTGAGCATCGGGTATGGGCACTCCCCTTGGCAACTGCCAAGCTTGGGGGAGTGCCTCGGTATTGTATCACCGTCGCCTTTTATCTTTACCATTTTTCTTAGTTCGATCCCTTTTGATAATATCTTGATCTAGTAGAATAAAGTTTTAGTATGATCTAGTTGTGAGTTTTGCTTTATGATCCTTCTATGTAATCGAGTCCGTGAGCTATATATAATAAAGATTAGTGTTGAGTCAAGGGCTTGATTACCTCGCTATGATCTTGAGGGAATAAAATAAAAGAGAAGAAATAAAAAGAAATAAAGAGATTATATGGATCTTATGGAGAGTAATGAGCTCACATATAAAGAGTATGATGAATAAAAGTTGTTGATATTTGACAAACATAGATTTGGTAATCGTTGCAATTAATAGGAAGTAATAAAGAAAGAGAGGTCTTCACATATAAATACACTATCTTGGACATCTTTTATGATTGTGAGCACTCATTGAAATATGACATGCTAAAGAGTTGACGTTGGACAAGGAAGACAACGTAATGGGTTATGTTTTCTTACATCTGAGATAAATTATATTGTCATGGATCATCCAACATGTTGAGCTTGCCTTTCCCTCTCATGCTAGCCAAGTTCTTTGCACCAAGTAGAAATACTACTTATGCTTCCAAGTATCCTTAAACCCAGTTTTGCCATGAGAGTCCACCATAACTACCTATGGATTGAGTAAGATCCTTCAAGTAAGTTGTCATCGGTGCATGCAATAAAAAATTGCCTTCTAAATATGTATGACTTATTAATGTGGAGAAAATAAGTTTATACGATCTTGTGATATGGAAGAAATAAAAGCGACGAACTGCATAATAAAGGTCCATATCACAAGTGGCAATATAAAGTGAAGTTCTTTTGCATTAAGATTTTTTGCATCCAACCATAAAAGCACATGACAACCTCTGCTTCCCTTTGCGAAGGGCCTATGTAACATCCCAAATTTTCAATTTGGAATGTTATACATAGATCATTCATGCGTATCATATTTTATTGCATTTTCATTTCGCAATCCTCGAAATCCTAAGCAACTCAAGGACCCTCGGAGAGAGTTGGGGATTTCCCGGTTTTGATATTTGATTTTTATCAAATAATGAAACGAGGATTTTGGTTTTAATTATTTTTCTCTCTGAAAATATTTCATATTAAATGAGAGGAGATAATATGACTTCTCCAAAATAATTGAAATATTGGAGGAAAAATATTAAAATCAAATATTTGATTTTATTTGGATTTTATTTGCATTAGAAAAATCGCACGTTTTTCAAAGTTGCATTTTAGGGCCAAGAAAATGTTCATCTCGCTCTAAATAGTTTATTTAGATGGTGAAAATTTGTTTTGGCATTTTTAGATTTTTATTTTATTTTCTAGGATTTATTTTTCTGTTCAGTGGAATTATTAAAAAAAGACTTCCAGCGCCCGACTGGGCCAAGGCCCAGCCGAGCCAGCCCGTCTTCCCCGCGTCGCCGTCTCCCGCCAGGAGGCCGCGCGCCGCCGCCGCCGACTCGGACCGGAGTCTAAGCCGGACTCCTCCTCCCCGCCGCCTTGCCCCCTCCTCCAAGCCACCCCTCCCCCTCCTTATATCCCCGCCCCACACCCCCCCACCCCCCCCACACCCCCCTAGCCGCCTCATCCCGCCGCTTCGCAAGCCCGCCGCCCACCACCCGAGCCCCGCCTTGCCGGAGCCTCGCCGGAGAGGTAACGCGTCATCTGCCGTCGCCGGTTTTTTTAAGAAAACCGATTCCAATTTTTTTTAGAAAAACCCTAGTTCGTTTTTTAGATCGGTTCGCCGGTTTTCCCGGTTCATCTATTTAGCGGACGTTCGTTCGTATGTTCGTTTCAACGAAGGATTTTCGCTCGATAGTTACAGACAACGAACGTTCGTTCGTTAGCCTGTTCGTTAGTTTTCCTTTTTATCGGATTTTTGCATGATTATTTTCGATCGTGATTTCTGATCCGATTTTCGTTTTAGTTTATCTTTTCGCTCATTTATCGGAATCAGGCGATTCAAGCGCCTAGATCTTTGTCTCGAGACCCCTTTCTGTTTAACCAACTTGAACGAGCTTTTGCTACTATAAAAATTGACTTAAGTTCATATTAGTAAACGGATCTTGTTTCTTTCACAGTTTGGGTTTCGTTGCTCCGTTTGTTTTGATTCTTTTCGCAAACCGGAGTTCTTAAGTTGAACTCTCTGGTTAGATCTTCTTATCTGAGATTTACCCGTGTTTCTTTGCTTGATTGCTTATGTATGCTATTGTTTGTTTGCGATAGAACACCCGGAGTGCGAAGCGTGCTACTACGAATCCCTAGGTTTTACGGACCATCAGCAAGGCAAGTAACACTTTGATCATACCCCTTTATCACCCAGTTTTTATGCATTAGTTCCAATCCTCAAACACTGCATGATAAGGATGTCATTAACTTGTGGGTTGGGAAGTAGTTGATGAGGTAGAACCTATTGCCCTGTTATATTCAAACCTTGGGAGTTACTTCTACGTATTGCTTATGTTGCTATGCTATGCTCGTAGACGTGGTTTGGGTGAGTGAAATCCATGACAGATGTGAGATTGTTAATTAATGGTTCAACTTAAGGTGGCAACTTTCATACACATCTGGGTGGATTGAGGCACCTGGAGAATCCAGTGTTGCCTGTATTTTTTGGAAATCTCGGGGTTCCATGTGATCTTCCTATGGACCGCCACCCAGGCTCAAAGGGAACTGAGATGTTCATGCTAGAAAATTCCATGTGCAGCCACAAGATATTATGGGCTCTAGCATAGTTGAGTAAGTTACGTGAAGCTCTCGAAGAGGTAGATCAGCAGGTAGTGGGTTGTAGGTTTGGTATGGTCTGCCCGGAGTAGAGAGTTAATGTTTCTGAAAGACTGTGTCTCGGTCATCCATTTCTCAAACACCATGTAGTGCGAGAAATTCAACAGAGGCGATCGAGTCTTGTGGGGAAAAGTGCGCAAACCTCTGCAGAGTGTACAATCTAATCATGGTTAACCATGTCCCCGGTCATGGACAATTTTGAGTATCTAGTACTTGGAGTATCTTAAGTATCTCATCACTCTCTAAACTAATATTGTTGGGTTGATAATTACTTTAATTGGGATTGAGTTGGAGGAACCTTCTCAATGATGTTTCAACTACCATGATAGTTAAATAAAATATATTCCTTTGTTGTAGGGGAAAATTGGCTTTTCGCAAAAACCATAACCATAGAGCTTTCCACCAACCAAATATGCATATAGCGACAGCGTTACTCTGTTCTTGCTCTACCGTGTTACTTTGCCAGCATATTCCATGTGCTAACCCGTTTTCGGGCTGCAACGTATTATGTTGCAGACTTTTCAGACGAGGAATAAGGTTCGTTAGGTCGTTGCCGTGTAGCTCAGCTATGCCGTTGGAGTTGATGGACTCACTTTATCTTCCAAGCCTTCCGTTGTTATCGTATTAGATGGCCGTAAGCCATATTTATTGTAATAAGATCTCTTTTGAGACATTCGATGTAATAAGTGTGTGATTGCTACTCTGTTATAAATCCTCGAGTACTGTGTGTCAGCATTACCAATCCAGGGATGACACTGAAGCACAGAGACTTGACCGTTTGAGGTCGGGTCGCTACAAGATGGTATCAGAGCACATGCTGAGTGTAGGACACAACCACTAAGCTAAAGCCCTAGATCACTATTATCTTCCCATTTCTGACTCCTCTCCATTTTCCACTCTTTAGGATGGCGGACGCAAGGAACAAGTTTGCACAACCGGATGAAGACGCATCTTTTGGATGACACTTGAAGGAAGTCACTAGGTACCTGAACATAGGAATACCAAGCTTCACCGAGACTTACAATGCCACTTTACCAGAAGAGGAGCGATGGATGATTCAAGTTCAAGTTCCAGGAAGGACATTCATGCCAGTCACTAAGCCCATAGAGTTTTCCTTTGATGCACCAACCTGGAGTCTGGGAAAGAGTATGACAGCTCACATCACCATGGGATGCATTGGAGAAGTTTACCAAAAGGAGCTTAAGGATACTATCTACCAGATTTATGGGCACCGAGATGAGAAATGGGAGATGCTCAGCACCAGGAAAGATAGATCAATTGCAGCTTTCATCCAGGAGTTAAACCAGCACATTCGTCGCCAGGAGAACCAGATGTGCGCAGGCATGATAGATCTGAAGAAGGCGATGACTAGGATCATGGATCTGGAGGAAGAACTCAAGGCTACTCGTGAAGATTACGAGGAAGAAATCATCGTACTAGTGGAGAAGAATGACGATTTGGAAACGAAGCTAGGAATATTCCTGGGAGACCCCGCACCAGGAGGAGAAGATGAAGAACCCAAGGAGATTCGCCCGGAGGACTACATTATCATCTACGACACCGACTCAGACCCCGACAATAGCGATGATGACTATGAAGACGAAGCTGGAGCAGACATCATGGAGTCTTCAACCGAAGAATATTTTTAGTAGACCACCACATCAGTAGTAGTATTCCACCATATAAATAGTATAGTCTGAGCACTTTTGTAACGATAGTTAGATCGATTGTATGCCCTTGCTTGATTGATTGAGTGAAATGATTGTGTTTGTCTCATGTGCATATGGGTAGTGTTTCTCTCATTAGACCTCATTCTATTCTAATCTCTTCCCTCTAAAACCCATCAGATGCCTCCGAGACGTGACCCCGGATTTACCTTCCCACCAGAGCTCACTCAGTTGATCCAGCAGCAGAATACCCTGATGCAGTTGTTAGTCCAGAACCAAGGCAACAACCACAACAACAACAATCCACCACCGCCACCACCAGTTGATAACTTAGCCCATTTTCTGAGGTTGCAACCACCGGTGTTTTCCAGTAGCACCGAGCCCATAGTAGCAGATGATTGGCTCCGCAGGATTGGAAGGGAGTTAACCACTGCAGGATGTACCAATGCTGAGAAGGTGCGTTTTGCCGCACATCAGTTGGATGAACCAGCAGCCTCATGGTGGGAGAATTACACTGTCACTTACCCTATAGCCACGGTGACATGGGATCAGTTTCAGCAAGCTTTCCGTACAGCCCATGTCTCAACTGGAGCTATGAGTATGAAGAAGCGTGAGTTTCGCAACTTACACCAGGGGAACCGTACTGTGGCTCAGTATGCCCCTGATGTTGTGGCCACAGATGCCGCAAAGTAGGAGAAGTTTATGGAAGGGCTGAATGATGAGATGAGCATGCAGTTGATGGTGGCAACCTTCAACAAGTACCAGGAGTTGGTAGGTAAGGCTCTTATGATTGAAGGGAAGCAGCATCAAATTGAGAACCATAAGAGGATGTATGGACAAGGAAGGTATAATGCAGGAGCTCAGCAGAAGCCTCGCCTAACCCCGAACTCGGGAGAACTTGTTCACAACCATGGAGGCCACACCCATAATGGAGGAAGTAACCATAATCATACTGGCCCAAGGAATGAGAATGGGAATGGAGTAAGCAACAATCAGAACCGCCCCAATCCAGCCACTCCCGCAAAGAGAGATCTAAGCCACGTTACTTGTTTCAAGTGCGGGAAGACTGGACACTATGCCACGGAGTGCCCTGAAGGGAAGAATGGAAACGGAAATGGGAGCGCTGGGAAGAAGACCAATCCATTCAACAAAGGACAAGTCCTCCACGTTAACGTGGAGGAGGTTGAAGAGCAGCCTACGCGGTTATAGGTAAGTTTTTGGTTAAGTCATTTACCGCTCTTGTTCTTTTTGATACTCGTGCATCGCATTCATACATATCAACGGAATTCGTGGATAAGTTTAAACTATCGACCCAAACCCTTAGGACCCCTCGGTTAGTGAGTTCACCTGGAGCAGAGTATATGTCTAGTCGATGGTGCGACCAGATACCCCTAACCATTGGCAACCATGTTTTTCCGTCTGACCTAATTATCTTGGAGTCACAAGGATTGGATGTGATATTAGGCATGGACTGGATGTCAAAGTATGGAGGAAGCATTGACTGTGTCAGTAAGTCGATTTATCTCACCACCCAGGAGGGAAAAAGGATTAAGTATGTATCTAGGCATGTGCCTAGGAGGAGCCAAGTGAATACCCTCACGGGAGTTGTTCAGGAAGAAGTGCCTGAAGTGAAGGATTACCCAGATGTTTTCCCAGAGGAATTACCAGGCATGCCACTAGATCAAGATATCGAGTTTTTGATAGAGCTATTGCCAAGCACCAGGCCTATATCAAAGAGACCATACCAGATGCTCGAGAATGATCTGGAGGAGATTAAGAAACAAATCAAGGAATTATTGGAGAAAGGTTACATTCGACGGAGCTCATCACCATGGGGAGCCCCAGTGCTTTTGGTTGAGAAGAAGGATAAGTCTTTAAGAATGGTTGTTGATTATCGGGCCTTGAATGAAGTGACGATCAGGAACAAGTACCCACTACCGATGATCAATGATCTGTTTGACCAGCTACAAGGAGCTAAGCTGTTTTCGAAGATCGAGTTGCAATCAAGATACCATGAGTTGAAGATTCGCGAGGAGGATATACCAAAGACAACATTCACCACACGGTACGGGTTATACGAATATATGGTCATGTCGTTTGGACTGACTAACGCCCCTGTCTATTTCATGAGCATGATGAACAAGGTGCTCATGGAGCATTTGGACAAGTTTGTCGTGGTATTCATTGATGATATAATGGTATACTCGAAGAATGAAGAAGAGCACAAGGAGCATTTGCGTTTAGTTCTTGAGAAACTCAGGGAACACCAGTTGTATGCCAAGTTCAGCAAATGCGAGTTTTGGTTGAAGGAAGTTGGATTCCTTGGACATGTTATATCAGGGGAAGGTATAGAAGTAGACCCCACCAAGGTCCAGTCAGTCACTGATTGGTTGGCACCCACTTCAGTTAGCGAGATCCACAGTTTTCTTGGACTCGCAGGATACTATCAAAGGTTCATTGAGAATTTTTCCAAGATTGCGAAGCTAATGATGGAATTATTAAGGAAGGATACCAAGTTTAATTGGACGGAAGATTGCGAGGCAAGTTTCCAGGAGTTGAAGAAACGCTTGACTACAGCCCCAGTGCTGACACTGCCAGATATACGTAAGGATTTCCAAGTGTATTGCGACGCCTCTCGCCTAGGACTTGGAAGCGTGCTTATGCAGGACGGAAGAGTTGTCTCATATGCCTCACGACAACTGAAACCTCACGAGTTGAATTATGCCACGCATGATTTGGAGTTAGCAGCCGTAGTGCATGCATTGAAGACCTAGAGGAATTACCTTATTGGAAACCATTGTGATGTGTACACGGATCATAAGAGTTTGAAGTACATCTTCACACAGAACGAACTGAACCTTAGGCAGAGGAGATGGTTGGAGCTTATAAAGGATTATGACATGAAGCTGCACTATCACCCAGGAAAGGCCAATGTCATAGAAGACACTTTGAGCCGGAAGAGTTATGCTAATATCCTAGAGAGTATGAGATTGCCCAAGGAGTTAGCAGAGGATCTCCGGGAACTTCGATTAGAGATTGTTCCTAGAGGTGTTGTTGCAACAATGGAGGTTCAGTCTACATTGTTAGGAAAGATTCGAGAAGCTCAGAAGGATGACAAAGATATTGCCGAGATAAAAGAGAGAATGAGCAAAGGAAAGGCCAAAGGTTTTCGTGAGGATGAGCACGACACCTTATGGTTTGAGGACCGAGTTTATGTGCCTAATAACACAGAGATCAGGACGTTAATACTTCAGGAGGCTCATGACTCACCATACTCGATACACCCCGGAAACACCAAGATGTATTTGGATTTGAAGGAACGTTTCTGGTGGATAGGGATGAAGAAGGATATCGCCGAGTATGTAGCCGTACGTGATGTATGCCAGAGAGTGAAGGCAGAGCATCAAAAGCTAGCAGGATTGTTACAGCCTATGCCGATACCCGAATGGAAGTGGGATAAACTTGGCATGGATTTTATTACCAGATTGCCCAGGACCAAATCAGGATATGATTCTATATGGGTAGTAGTTGATCGCTTGACCAAAGTGGCACACTTTATCCAAGTGAAAACAACTTATACCAGTGCGAAGTTGGCCAAGATATATATGACCAGGATCGTATGTCTGCATGGAGTTCCGAGGACCATCATATCAGATAGAGGAACACAGTTTACCTCAAAGTTTTGGCATCAGTTGCACCAGACCTTGGGAACAAGATTGGAGTTCAGTACAACATTTCACCCGCAGACAGATGGGCAGACCGAGAGAGTCAACCAGATTCTGGAGGACATGTTGAGAGCCTGTGCACTAGATTATGGATCTAGTTGGGATGAAAATTTGCCTTACGCGGATTTCTCATACACAACAATAGTTACCAAGCCAGTTTGAAGATGGCACCGTTTAAAGCCCTGTATGGACGAAGGTGCAGAACACCGTTGATGTGGGATGAAGTTGGAGACCGACAGTTGTTTGGACCAGACTTGATCAAGGAGTCTGAAGAGAAAGTTAAGCTGATTCGAGATAGACTGAAGATAGCTCAGTCCAGGCAGAAGAGTTATGCAGACTTGAAACGCAAGGAGGTAACTTATGAAATTGGAGATAGAGCATATTTGCGAGTATCACCCTTGCGAGGAGTGAAACGTTTTGGAGTTAAGGGAAAGTTAGCCCCGAGATTTGTAGGACCGTATCGTGTTTTGGAACGTATGGGAGAAGTTGCCTACAAGTTGGAGTTACCTAAAGGACTGTCAGGAGTTCACGATGTGTTTCACGTTTCACAGTTGAAGAAGTGTCATGCTTAGATGGCCTTAAGCCATATTTATTGTAATAAGATCTCTTTTGAGACATTCGATGTAATAAGTGTGTGATTGCTACTCTGTTATAAATCCTCGAGTACTGTGTGTCAGCACTACCAATCCAGGGATGACACTGAAGCACAGAGACTTAACCGTTTGAGGTCGGGTCACTACAGCCTATCTTTTACTTTTATCTTCTACCTTATATAAGAGTCATGGTGATCTTCACCTTTCCTTTTTACATTTTATCCTTTGGCAAGCACAATGTGTTGGAAAGATCCTGATATATATGGCTAATTGGATGTGGGTTTGCATGAACTATTATTGTTGACGTTACCCTTGAGGTAAAAAGTTGGGAGGCAAAACTATAAGCCCCTATCTTTCTCTGTGTCCGATTAAAACTCCATACCCATAAGTATTGTGTGAGTGTTAGCAATTGTGAAAGACTAAATGATAGTTGAGTATGTGGACTTGTTGAAAAGCTCTTATATTGACTCTTTCCTATGTTATGGTAAATTGCAATTGCCTCAATGACTGAGATTAGAGTTTGTTAGTTTTCAATGAAGTTTATGATTCATACTTGAAATTGTGATTGGATTGTTAATTTAGCATAAGAGATCATATGACAATATATATATATATGTTGCTGTTCTAAGAATGATCAAGATGCCCTCATGTCCGTATTTTATTTTTATCGACACCTCTATCTCTAAACATGTGGACATATTTTTTGATATTCGGCTTTTGCTTGAGGACAAGCGAGGTCTAAGCTTGGGGGAGTTGATACGTCCATTTTGCATCATGATTTTATATCGATATTTATTGCATTATGGGCTGTTATTACACATTATGTAGCAATACTTATGCCCATTCTCTCTTATTTTACAAGGTTTACATGAAGAGGGGGATTGCCGGCAGCTGGAATTCTGGGCTGGAAAAGGAGCAAATATTATAGACCTATTTTGCACATCTCCAAAAGTCCTAAAACTCCACGGGAGCACCTTTCAGAATATATAAAAAATATTGGGCGCAAGAAGTACCAGAGGGGGGCCACCCACCAGCCACGAGGGTGGGGGCGCGCCCTACCCCCTGGGCGCGCCCCCTGCCTCGTGGGCCCCCTGGTGGCCCTCTGATGCCCATCTTCTGCTATATGAGGTCTTTCATCTAAGAAAAATAATAAGCAATCTTACGGGACAAAACTCCGCCGCCACGAGGCGGAACCTTGGCGGAACCAATCTAGGGCTTCAGCAGAGCTGTTCCGCCGGGGAAACTTCCCTTCGGGAGGGGGAAATCATCACCATCGTCATCACCAACGATCCTCTCATTGGGAGGGGGTCAATCTCCATCAACATCTTCACCAGCACCATCTCATCTAAAACCCTAGTTCATCTATTGTATCCAAACCTCAGGTTGGTACCTGTGGGTTGCTAGTAGTGTTGATTACTCCCTGTAGTTGATGCTAGTTGGTTTAATAGGTGGAAGATCATATGTTCAGATCCATTATGCATATTAATACCCCTCTGATTATGAACATGAATATGCTTTGTGAGTAGTTACGTTTGTTCTGAGGACATGGGAGAAGTCTTGCTATTAGTAGTCATGTGAATTTGGTATTCGTTCGATATTTTGATGAGATGTATGTTGTCATCCCTCTAGTGGTGTCATGTGAACGTCGACTACATGACACTTCACCATTGTTTGGGCCTAGAGGGAGGCATTGGGAAGTAATAAGTAGATGATGGGTTGCTAGAGTGACAGAAGCTTAAACCCTAGTTTATGCGTTGCTTCGTAAGGGGCTGATTTAAATCCATATGTTTCATGCTATGGTTAGGTTTACCTTAATACTTCTGTTGTAGTTGCGGATGCTTGCAATAGGGGTTAATCATAAGTGGGATGCTTTTCCAAGTAAGGACAACACCCAAGCACCGGTCCACCCACATATCAAATTATCAAAGTACCGAACGTGAATCATATGAACGTGATGAAAACTAGCTTGACGATAATTCCCATGTGTCCTCAGGAGCGCTTTCCTTCATATAAGAGTTTGTCCAGGCTTGTCCTTTGCTGCAAAAACGATTGGGCCATCTTGTTGCACCTTATTTACTTTTATTACTTGCTACTCGTTACAAATTACCTTATCACAAAACTATCTGTTACCGATAATTTCAGTGCTTGCAGAGAATACCTTACTGAAAACCGCTTATCATTTCCTTATGCTCCTCGTTGGATTCGACACTCTTACTTATGGAAAAGCTACGATAGATCCCCTACACTTGCGGGTCATCATCTATCAATTTCTCGACAGTAATTTGTTCACCCACCGTAATACTTGCTATCATGAGAGAAGCCACTAATGAAACCTATGCCCCCCGGGTCTCTTCCTTATTATATTGCATCTCTTTTATCATCGCATCTCGTTTACTATTTTGCAATCTATACAACAAAAATACCAAAAATATTCACCTTACTATCTTTATCAGATCTTACTTTCTCAAGTGACCGTGAAGGGATTGACAACCCCTTTATCACGTTGGTTGCGAGGTTCTTGATTGTTTGTGCAGGTACTAGGTGACTTGCGTGTTATCTCCTACTGGATTGATACCTTGGTTCTAAAAAACTGAGGGAAATACTTACGCTAGTTTGCTGCATCACCCTTTCCTCTTGAAGGGTAAACCAACGCATTCTCAAGAGGTAGCAAGATGGATTTCTGGCGCCGTTGCCGGGGAGATCTACGCTCAAGTCAAGACATACCAAGTACGCATCATAAACTCTTCTCCCTCGCATTACATTATTTGCCATTTGCCTCTCGTTTTCCTCTCCCCCACTTCACCTTTGCTGTTTTATTCGCCCCTTTTCCGTTCGCCTCTTTTCACTCACCTCTTGTGTGACCGTGTGTTAGATCGTTTGTTTCGCTTTCATGGCTAGCCCTTTCTCCGTTCCTTCGTCTCCCGATTTTGAAGTTCTTCACTTCAAACAAAGACAAGGAGAAAACTTAAAAGATGCTTGGTATAGGATGATAGAATCCTATCTTATTTGCACTATAGGGGGAGATTTCAAGATTTTACTTCGTAATTTTTATGTTGGGCTAATCATATCCCATAGACAACTCTTGGATTTTGCCGCTAAAGGGAATTATATTGGAATTGATCCCAGTATTGCTTATGAAATTATAGAGGGAACAGTAGGAGTACTTCCCCCACAAAAGGAACTACACCTTACTCAAGAAGGAACCCAAATTTTAGATAAATTGTGTGAATTGCGAAAATCTATTGATCCTCTTAAAAATGTTGGTGGGAACCTTCACCGTATGAATACGTTGATCACTCTTTGCAATAAGCGGTTGGATGCTCTAGATCTAAAAATCTCCGAGCATGAAGGGAAACATAAGGAACCTCCCAGATCCAAGCATAATTCCATTAAAAAGATAAATACCAAATAGGGCAATACCTAGATCTACTCTTGATTTTATGTCTAGCCAGGGGCATTAAACGATAGCGCTTGTTGGGAGGCAACCCAATTTTATTTTTATTCTTTTCTTTTTGTTACTGTTTAGTAATAAATAATTTATCTAGACTCTGTTATTATTGTGTTTTTTATGTTTTAATTAGTGTTTGTGCCAAGTAAAGCCTTTAGGATCTTCTTAGGTGATTGTTGTTTGATCTTGCTGATAAAAACAGAAAGTATGCACTCACGCGAATAATTTTCATTTTTTACTAGAGAGCGATAGTATACCAATTCCAGCTGAAGTAGATCAATATAAAAATTATTTAGGCCGTCCTAATTTTTAAGAATGTTTTGAGTTACAGAAGTATTCTAAACCTCCAGATTTCTACAGACTGTTCTGTTTTGACAGATTCTGTTTTTCATGTGTTGTTTGCTTATTTTGATGAAACTATGGCTAGTATCGGGGGGTATGAACCATAGAGAAGTTGGAATACAGTAGGTTTAACACCAATATAAATAAAGAATGAGTTAATTATATTACACTAAAGTGGTGATTTTTTTTCTTATACTAACGGAGCTCATGAGATTTTCTGTTGAGTTTTGTGTTGTGAAGTTTTCAAGTTTTTGGGTAAAGATTTGATGGATTTTGGAACAAGGAGTGACAAGGGCCTAAGCTTGGGGATGGCCAAGTCACCCCAAGGTAAAATTCAAGGACAACCAAAAGCCTAAGCTTGGGGATGCCCCGGAAGGCATTCCCACTGAGGAGTCCTGGATTAGGGGGGTCTTCGGACAACCGGATTATATCCTTTAGTCGGACTGTTGGACTATGAAGATACAAGATTGAAGACTTCGTCCCGTGTCCGGATGGGACTATCCTTGGCGTGGAAGGAAAGCTAGGCAATACGGATATGTAGATCTCCTCCCTTGTAACCGACTCTGTGTAACCCTAGCCCCCTCCGGTGTCTATATAAACCGGAGGGTTTAGTCCGTAGGACAACATACAATCATACCATAGGCTAGCTTTTCGGGTTTAGCCTCTACGATATCGTGGTAGATCAACTCTTGTAATACTCATATCATCAAGAACAATCAAGTAGGATGTAGGGTATTACCTCCATCAAGAGGGCCCGAACCTGGGTAAACATCGTGTCCCCTGCCTCCTATTACCATTCGCCTTAGACGCACAGTTCGGGACCCCCTACCCGAGATCCGCCGGTTTTGACACCGACATTGGTGCTTTCATTGAGAGTTCCACTGTGTCGTCACCATAAGGCTTGATGGCTCCTTCGATCATCGATAGCGATGCGGTCCAGGGTGAGGTTTTCCTCCCCGGAACGATCTTTGTATTCGGCGGCTTCGCACTGCGGGCCAATTCGCTTGGCCATCTGGAGCAGGTCGAGAGCTACGCCCCTGGCCATTAGGTTAGATTCGGAAACTTAAACTGCACTGCTGACATCAGCGGAGACTTGATCTTCGACGGATTCGAGCCCATGTCAGGTGTGCCGCACAGTCACGATGAGCACGACGTAACTCTGCCGTCGGACAGTGTTCGAGAGATCGCATCTGCAACTACCCCGGCCATCAATCCGGGGCAAATTGCGCCATCCAAGGACGGAGGGATAGACCCCGCCATGGAGGCCGCACTCTCAGTGGCGATGGAGTCGGATACTGACTTCACCCCTTACGAGAGCCGTGTCGCCGAACCACTAGATTCATCTCCGGCCACGGACTCCGAGCCGCCTACATCCGTGCCCATCGAATCCGACTGGGCGCCGATCATGGAGTTCACCTCCGCGGATATCTTTCAGCACTCGCCTTTCGGCGATGTGCTAAATTCATTAAATTCTCTCTCCTTGTCAGGAGAACCTTGGCCGAACTATGTCCGGCTAGAATGGGATACAGACGACTAAGAAATTCGCTGCCCGCCCACCACCCACTTAGTAGCCACTGTCGACGACTTAATCGACATGCTCAACTTCGACTCCGAAGACATCGACAGCATGGACGAAGATGCAGGAGACGAACAGGATCCAGCGCTCACAGGGCACCGGACAACCACTTCATCACATGACATATACATGGTGGATACAACCAAAGAAGGCAATGACGAAGAGACAGCGGAGGATGGCCCCTCCAAGAAGCAACCCAAGCGCCGACGTCAGTGGCACCGCTCTAAGTCTCGCCATGGCAAAAACATCGATAACAGCGCAAGAGAAAATAACACTCCAGTCGACTCCAGATGAAACGACAACCACATTGCCCCGATGGCAGAGCACGATGAAGCTGCAAGCGGCGAACATAGTACGGATCCGATGTTCGAGCACGGCAACGCCGAGGATAACCCTCATCAAACCCCATCTGGGGAGGAAAACAGTCCAGACGAAGATGCACACATCATCACGGAAACGCACTTGGAGCAAGAGAACCTCCGTAGAAGGCTTATTGCCACGGCGAGGAGTCTGAAGAAGCAGAAGCAAAGGCTTAAGGCCGCACAAAACACACTCAACAACAGGTGGAACAAAGTGCTCGACAACGAAGCAAAGTACAGTGGAAGTTACCACACAAAGAGCTATCCAAAGTGCAAGCTGTTACCTGAATTCGACGACGAGGCCTTAGAGCCCACACAGCCAAATAATGAAACGGCCAACCAGTCGGATCCACCACTTTGTGACCATGATAGAGCGGATAACAAATACGCACATAAGTCAACACACGATGTACGTGAGGACTTGCGCCAAAAATCCGGTACGACCAGATCCATCTATGGGTCTAGGAAGCGTGCTCCGGCACAAAATCAAAACCAAATACCACAACCGTCCGAACGCCACGGTACATCCAAGTACAAGGGTGCCGCACACCCCCTATGTTTCACCGATGAGGTGCTGGACCACGAATTCCCAGAAGGATTCAATCCAGTGAACATAGAAGCGTACGACGGGACCACAGACCCTGGGGTCTGGATTGAGGACTTTATCCTCCATATCCATATGGCTCGCGGAGACGATCTCCATGCCATTAAATACTTGCCCCTCAAGCTTAATGGACCAACTCGGCACTGGCTGAAAAGCCTCCCTGAAAACTCAATTGGAAGTTGGGAGGAGCTTGAGGACGCTTTTCGGGTTAATTTTCAAGGGACCTACGTCCGACCTTCGGATGTAGACGATTTAAGTCATATAATTCAATAGTCCGGAGAGTCCGCCCGAAAGCTTTGGAACATGTTTCTCACCAAAAAGAACCAAATCGTCGACTGTCCGGACGCTGAGGCCTTAGCAGCTTTCAAACACAGCGTCTAAGACGAATGGCTCGCCAGACACCTCGGCCAAGAAAAACCGAGAACAATGGTAACTCTAACAAGTCTCATGACCCGCTTTTGCACGGGCGAAGACAGCTGGTTAGACCGTAGTAGCACCAGCGACCCAAGCACATCCGAAGTCAGGGATGGCAATGGAAAACCACGACGCAATAAAAGCAAGTGTCGAAATAAAGAAGATAGCCCAGATAATACGGCGGTAAACGCCAGATTCAGGGGCTCTCGACTAGGTCAGCAGAAAAAGCCTTCCAAAGGCAGCAGAGACGGACCGTCTGGCCTAAATAAGATTCTTGACAAACTATGTTAGATTCATGGCACCCCCGATAAACCTACAAATCACACCCATAGAGAATGCTGGGTCTTCAAGCAGGCCGGTAAGCTAAACGTCGAACACAAGGGGGGGGAGACACAAAGCGAAGACGAGGACGAGCCTCGCCAGCAAGGCACTGGATGACAGAAAAAATTCCCACCAGAAGTTAAAACAGTCAACATGATCCATGTGACGAAAAGGAGAAGCAAACATGCACCCCAAGACACACGCGCCATAGAGCCCGTCACCCCTAGGTTCAACCCCTGGTTGGCCTGCCCGATCACTTTTGATTGCGGGGATCACGCAACAAGCATCCGGCATGAAGGATTGGCTGCCTTGGTGTTAGACCCAATAATAAACGGATACCATCTCACACGAGTCCTCATGGACGGCGACAGTGGTCTAAACCTAATATATCAGGACACAGTCTGCAAAATGGGGATAGACCCAACAAAAATAAGCCACCGTACTACTACTACCTTCAAGGGAGTAATACCAGGCCTAGAGGCCCGTTGCACGGGCTCTCTATTACTAGAGGTTGTATTCGGTTCTTCTGACAACTTACGAAGCGAAAGGTTAAATTTCTACATCACTCCATTCTGAAGTGGCTATCAAGCACTACTCGGAAGAGCGGCTTTCGCTCGTTTTAATGCAATCCCGCATTACGCTTCTCTCAAGCTTAAGATGCCTAGTCCACGTGGCACCATCACAGTTCGTGAAAATATTGAGCATGCTCTACGCGCAGAAGAATGTGCGGCGGCTTTAGCCACCGAGCACTAGACGGCCTAACCAACCAGGAAAAATGACAGGTCGACAAGACCACGGACACGGTTGGACGAGTCCTGTGCACCACTACATATACATGAGATGGCTTTGATGATCAAGCACCCCTAGACGGTACCAGGGGCTTCCCGCGTGTAATCAGGGCTAGTCCGGCTCAAATTGACTTATCTTGAATTTTACTAGTTTATTAATAATAACCAATTTTCTGGCACGACAACTTTCACCTAAGTTCTTCTCTTTTACAGATGAAAATCGTGCTACACCCGTCCAGGATACGGCACAACGGAGACACAGGCGCAAACGTGCAGCAGGGACCCGTTCAAAGGTTTCTTTTTAGATTAAGACCCTGCGTCATCCTTTTTTTTACTGTCTCTTGTTGTTCACATCCTCCGGATACTCAATACAACCGAGAAGGATGCCGACGTATTGGCATGTGGCCACGTCAGGATATTGCACGTACCTGGACACCCGGGGTTTATTATTCAGGGCATTTTTCAGCCCAGCGTATGTTATAAAGACCGAATACCTTAGGGAGTGTTCGGCGTCACAAGTTTGGCCTTATATGCATCAGCTCCGAATCATGTCTTTGGTCAAATGTTGGGTTTGCCCGGCTCCCATGTTTTGGTACCTTACGTTCCTGTATATCGGCTAAGGTAGCACTGGGAGAACTACTGCGATTGTGCCCTGGGTCATCCAGACGAGCACCTCAGTAGAGAAAGCTAAAAACTGACTGTCATGATATAGCATGAGACTGGTCAACCACTCTATGACTCAGCGGAATCTTCGGGATTCCTCTGCATTAATGAAGGGCCATTTCCCGGTCATGTACATACGCGCCCCGTATTCAGACGAGCGCAGAAGTACCAGGGGCTATATAGTAGCCCCATCGTCAAACTCCTATGGCTAAGTGAAAGTGTTAAAGCAACATAGTCCAATTTTATCGTTCCCTGCGCTACCACCTCCTTAATGGACCAAGACGTTGGATCAAATGTGAATATGCGTTTTTTGCGAACACCCCCGCATTATATGCATGGGGGCGGAAGCCGACGACTGCAAACTTTCAGGTTATATACATATATACATAAACGGCCACACAAGAGGCATCATAATACTTTCAGGCAAAAGTATAAACACAGCCTTGACAACTCAACAAAACATTGTTCTTACAATGGGAGTACATGTCACTAGAACATAATATTCTTCGAGCACTGAGCCTCTATCGAACGAGCGCCTTTAAGAACTTCTTCAAAGTAGTGCTCGGCAGCCACTCGGCCCACGACCGATCCCTGTGTTGAAACAATGGTGGCCTCCATCTCTGCCCAGTATGTCTTGACACAGGCAAAGACCATCCGCGCACCCTCTATGCATGCCGACCTCTTCATAGCGTCGATGTGAGGCACAGCACCAAGGAATTGTTGCACTAAACTAAAGTAATTATTCGGCCTTGGCCCTCCTGGCCATAGATGATCCACAATAGACCTCATGGCGAGCCCGGACAACCTATGGAGCTTGGCCCACTCGTCCATTCACTCATTCAACAGCAGCGGATGCACTGGAGCATGGAACTATGACCAGAACAGCTTTTCCACTTCGTGATCTTTTTGATCCTTGAAGTACTCGGCCGCATCAGCAGCACTTGCCGCCAAATCAACGTAGGCGTCCGCCGAACTCCATAGTTGGTCAAGAGGAGCATACTTCGGATCTCCGAACTTAGTCCGCAACAAGAAGGGCTTCCCAGCCACGATATCTGTAGCTTGATGCAACTCCTCCTTCGTCGCTCTGATTTTAGAGCGAGCTTCCTTGGCTGCTACCATGGCCTTTTCCAGGCCCGTCGCCCTCGCCCGGCTTTCTTTATCAAGAAGCTGGTAACGGTCAGTGGCATATTTTAACTCAATGGCCATCTTGGCTATCCTTTCCTTACTCTAGCGATGCGCGCACTGTTCGGCCCTCATCTCTTCGACCGCCTTTAGAGTGGCCGCATCGCTATTCCTTGCTTGTTCCTTGGCTCGGGCAAGCTCTACCCGAAGGGTCTCCACGGTGGCAGCTCCATCTGCAGTCACAACATATTAAAGATACTAGCATCATGCTCCTCTTACTTTGCATTGATCACCGGAGAAATCACTTACCCTGTGCCTCGTCAAGCCGCTTGTTGACAAGCACGATGTCGGCATCTGCCGCATCAAGTTGCCACTTTAGCTCGACAAACCCATCAGTCCGGCTAGCCACCGGTGCTTCAGCCACCTACACATAAAGGCGGTCTGGTTATTACCTGGGACTATGATCCTCTGTTTGCCGCCGTTTTCGACGACAACCAGAGTCTCAGGGGCTACTATCTACATAGGACACACCTAACGTGTGCGGTACTATAAAAAACATACACTATGTCACGTACCTCAAAGCCTTTCAACAGACTCATAAAAGCTTCATGCAATCCGCTTTCAGCGGATGAAATCCTTTCAACTACCGTACTCATTAGCTTATGATGCGCTTCCGAGATGGCCGCTTGCTCCATAAGATCCTTCAGTGCACCCGATCGCACACTATACGGTTCCAGACTCTTTCTGTTACTCTCTTTAGGAGCCGAATACTGAGCACTCCGGGTGGCCAAGGGATTACCCCCTGGCCTTGGCGGATCAGGAGAAACCCTCCGCGACGACACTTCTAGGTCGCCCGCCTCATAAGGCGGGGTGGCAGGGGGAGGTGTTTCGCTCTCCATCATCTCCGGAAGAAGATCCCCTGAAGATGAACTCTGTCGAGAAGGGCTACGATCCGAACTACAAGATATAAGCTTCGGTTATTGTCTTCAGGAGTAATGTAGGATATTTTCACTACTAAGTACTTTTTGATTACTTACAGCTCGGTAGAGGGCTGATTCCCTTGTGGAAACTGTGCGGCAAGGGTACCCCCCGGGGCAGGACCTTCTGGCAAAGATTTCTTCCCTCGTTTGGAAACCTCTGTTTCCGGATCTTCAGAGGTGGTCCTCTTCCTTCCCCGGGGATAGGGGATGTCAGATTCTTCTCCCTGATTGTCCTCCTTCGCGGAGGCGCTCGTTCCCCCGGTAGGGATGAGTAGTGAGTGAGGCTCGCTTCCGGCCTCTTTATTCCCCCCTTCATTTTCCTTCGAGGGCACCTGATAAGGCGCCGGCTCCAGCATTCTGTCTAGTACTAGATTGGCCAAGCCCTCGAGAAGGGGGGCCGGACACCTGATCATGTTCGCCTTTGTTATCCAGTCCTGGTCAAAGAGCAACTTTTCAGCATGATGTTGTGATAAATAAGAGAAACAGTGTGTTCGGCCATGGGATTACTTACTTCGGTATCCGGGCGATTACAGCTCAGACCCGCATCCTCGATGGTGCCCGGACACTTTATTTGTGATCCAAAGAACAACTTGTACATCTCCTCGAGCGTCATGCCGAGGAAGTGCTGAATGATTCACGGTCCCTCCGGGTTGAACTCCCACAAACGGAGAGGTCTACGTTTGCAAGGCGGGACCTCGCGAACTAGCATGAGCTGCATCATCGTGACCAGGTGGACGTCTCTCTCAATGAGATCTCGAATGCGACTCTGCAATATCGGCACATCCTTTACTGGACCCCAGTTTAGCCCCTCGCTGATCCATGACGTCAGTTGTGGTGGGGGGCCCGAGCGAAAGGCATGGATGGCTGCCCACTTGGCACTTCGGGGAGCTATGATATAAAACCACTCCCGCTGCCACAAACTGGATACCTCTCGGAAGGAACCCTCTGGCCATAGAGCATTAGCGCTTTTGCTTATTACGGCACCTCCGCACTCTACGTACCGCCCCTCGATCATCTTCGGCTTCACGTTGAAGGTCTTGAGCCACATGACGAAGTGAGGGGTAATGCGGAGGAAGGCCTCACATACGACGATGAACGACGAGATGTGAAGGAGGGAATCCGGGGCCAGATCATGGAAATCCAGCCCATAGTAGAACATGAGTCCCTAACAAAGGGATCTAGAGCGAGGCCTAGTCCTCGGAGGAAGTGAGAGACAAACACAACACTCCCGTTGGGTTCGGGAGTGGGGATGACCTGCCCTCGGGCAGGCAGTCTATGCGAAATTTCGGCGGTCAGATATCTGGCCTCTCTCAGCTTCTTGATGTCCTCCTCTGTGATAGAGGAAGGCATCCACTGACCTTGGAGGTTGAATCTGGACATGGTTGAAGTTCTGAAGTGCCTGACCTAAGCCTGGGGTGTTGGAACTCGAGGTGGGGGAAGGATTCGATTAAGCGCGAGAGGAAAAAGGGACAGGTCTTGGCCTCTTTATAAAAAGGATGAATATCAAGCGTCCTCCTCGCGGCTGTTTTGGGGCTCGCCTAAAATCGAGGAGTCATACCAACGGGCACGAGTGGGCTACCCATGTTTGTATTGATGAGAATCCCATAATAAGGGGGACACGATCTCTGCTTCGACAAGACGTGTCAAGAAAACCGCCTCGCAATATGCGCGGTACTGGTTGAGAAAAACGGTTCGAATGATGACCAGGCCATGATGTAACGTCGTGCTGTCTAAACACATCAACAAATTAGATTTGTGGAAATATTATTCTCTCTACGGTGGTACGTGAAAATTATTTTGCAGAACCGGACACTATTCTGGTGTTCAAAATCTTCTATGGAGTATTCGTAGGAGGAACCCGCCTTGCAATGCCGAAGACAATACTGCACGCCGGACTCATCGTCATTGAAGCCTGGTTCAGGGGCTACTGAGGGAGTCCTGGATTAGGGGGTCTCTGGACAGCCGGATTATATCCTTTGGCCGGACTGTTGGACTATGAAGATACAAGATTGAAGACTTCGTCCCGTGTCCGGATGGGACTCTCCTTGGCGTGGAAGGCAAGCTAGGCAATACGGATATGTAGATCTCCTCCCTTGTAACCGACTCTGTGTAACCCTAGCCCCCTCCGGTGTCTATATAAACCGGAGGGTTTAGTCCGTAGGACAACATACAATCATACCATAGGCTAGCTTTTAGGGTTTAGCCTCTACGATCTCGTGGTAGATCAACTCTTGTAATACTCATATCATCAAGAACAATCAAGCAGGACATAGGGTATTACCTCCATCAAGAGGGCCCGAAACTGGGTAAACATCGTGTCCCCTACCTCCTGTTACCATCTGCCTTAGACGCACAGTTCGGACCCCCTACCCGAGATCCGCCGGTTTTGACACCGACACCCACTTTCGTCTTCGTCTATCGGTTACTTTACTTGAGGCTATATTTTTAATCACCACATGATATGTGTTTTGCTTGGAGCGTCTTGTATGATTTCAGTCTTTGCTTTTTAGCTTACCACAATCATCCTTGCTGTACACACCTTTTGAGAGAGACACAAATGAATCGGAATTTATTAGAATACTCTATGTGCTTCACTTATATCTTTTGAGCTAGATAATTTTGCTCTAGTGATTCACGTATATCTTTTTAGAGCACGGTGGTGGTTATATTTTATAGAAATTATTGATCTCTGATGCTTCACTTATATTATTCTGAGAGCCTTTTAGAACAACATGGTAATTTTCTTTGGTTACAAAATTAGTCCTAATATGATGGGCATTCAAGATGGGTATAAGAAAAACTTTCATATAGAGTGCATTCAATAGTTTAATACTTGATAATTGTTTTGAGATATAAAGATGGTGATATTAGAGTTGTGCTAGTTGAGTAATTGTGAAATTGAGAAATACTTGTGTTAAGGTTGGCAAGTCCCGTAGCTTGCACGTATGGTAACAGTTGTGTAACAAATTTGAAGCATGACTTGTTCTTTGAGTGCCTTCCTTATGAGTGGAAGTCGGGAACGAGCGATGGTCTTTTCCGACCAATCTATCCCTCTAGGAGCATGCGGGCAGTGCTTAGTTTTGATGACTTGTAGATTTTTGCAATAAGTATGTGAGTTCTTTATGACTAATGTTGAGTCCATGGATTATACGCACTCTCACCCTTCCACCATTGCTAGCCTCTCTTGTTCCATGCAACTTTCGTCGGTACCACAAACCCATCATTTACCTTCCTCAAAACAACCACCATACCTACCTACTATGGCATTTCCATAGCCATTCCGAGATAAATTGCCATGCAACTTTCCACCGTTCCGTTTATTATGACACGCTTCATCATAGTGATATTGCTTTGCATGATCATGTAGTTGACATCGTATTTGTGGCATGGCCACCATTCATAATTTATTATACATGTCACTGTTGATTCATTGCACATCCCGGTACACCGCCGGAGTCATTCACATAGAGTCATATTTTGTTCTAAGTATCGAGTTGTAATTCTTGAGTTGTAAGTAAATAAATGTGTGATGATCTTCATTATTAGAGCATTGTCCCATGTGAGGAAAGGATGATGGAGACTATGATTCCCCCACAAGTCGGGATGAGACTCCAGATGAAAAAAAGATGCTATAAAAAAAGAAGGCCCAAACAGAAAAAGAGAAAAGAAAAAATGAGAGAAAAAGAGAGAAGGGGCAATGTTACTATCCTTTTTCCACACTTGCGCTTCAAAGTAGCACCATGATCTTCATGATAGAGAGTCTCTTATGTTGTCACTTTCATATACTAGTGGGAATTTTACATTATAGAACTTGGCTTGTATATTCCAATGATGGGCTTCCTCAAATTGCCCTAGGTCTTCACGAGCAAGCAAGTTGGATGCACACCCACTTAGTTTCTTTTTTCGAGCTTTCATAAACTTATAGCTATAGTGCATCTGTTGCATGGCAATCCCTACTCACTCACATTGATATCTATCGATGGACATCTCCATATCCCATTGATACGCCTAGTCGATGTGAGACTATCTTCCTCCCTTCTTGTCTTCTCCACAACCACCATTCTATTCCACCCATACTGCTATGTCCATGGCTCGCGCTCATATATTGCGTAAAAGTTGAAAAAGTTTGAAAAGTCTAAGTATGAAACAATTGCTTGGCTTGTCATTAGGGTTGTGCATGATGGGAGCATTTTGTGTGACGGAGATAAAGCATGGCCAAACTATATGATTTTGTAGGGATGAGCTTTCTTTGGCTATTTATTTTGATAAGACATAATTTCTTGGTTAGTATGCTTGAAGTATTATTATTTTTATGTCAATATTAAACTTTTGTCTTGAATCTTTTGGATCTGAACATTCATGCCACAATAAAGGAAATTACATTGAAAATCAAGTTAGGTAGCATTCCACATCAAAAATTCTATTTTTATCATTTACCTACTCATGGACGAGTAGGAATTAAGCTTGGGGATGCTTGATACGTCTCCAATGTATCTATAACTTTTGATTGTTCCATGCTATTATATTATCTGTTTTGGATGTTTAATGGGCTTTAATATGCACTTTTATATTATTTTTGGGAATAACCTATTAACCGAAGGCCCAGTGCCAGTTTCTGTTTTTTTGCCTATTTTAGTGTTTTGCAGAAATGGAATATCAAACAGAATCCAAAAAGAACGAAACCTTCGCGAGGATCTTTCTTGGAACAAATGCAAACCAGGAGACTTGGTGTTGAAGTCTGGAACTCCGCGAAGATTTCACGAGGCAGGAGGGCGCGCCCAGGGGGGTAGGCGCGCCCCCACCCTCGTGGGCCCCATGGAGCTCCACCGACGTACTTCTTTCGCCTATATATATACTCTTATACCCTAAAAACATCAGGTGGAGCCACAAAACCACTTTTCCACCGCCGCAACCTTCTGTACCCGTGAGATCCCATATGCGGCCTTTTTCGACGATCTTCTGGAGGGGGATTCGATCACGGAGGGCTTCTACATCAACACCATAGCCTCTCCGATGATGTGTGAGTAGTTTACCACAGACCTTCGGATCCATAGTTATTAGCTAGATGGATTCTTCTCTCTCTTTGGTTCTCAATACAAAGTTCTCCTCGATGTTCTTGGAGATCTATTCGATGTAATACTTTTTGCGGTGTGTTTGCCGAGATCCGATGAATTGTGGATTTATGATCAAGTTTATCTATGAACAATATTTGGTTCTTCTCTGAATTCTTATATGCATGATTTGATATCTTTGCAAGTCTCTTCGAATTATCGGTTTAGTTTGGCCTACTAGATTCATCTTTCTTGCAATGGGAGAAGTGCTTAGCTTTGGGTTCAAGCTTGCGGTGTCCTTTCCCAATGATAGTAGGGGCAGCAAGGCACGTATTGTATTGTTGACATCAAGGATAAAAAGAAAAAAGAAAAAAATAACGAGTCACACACTAAGCATAGCAATTATATTAAATGATTTATCATTTTTCATTAAATCTTATAGAAATAGGTATAATTTCTTCTTTTGCAGGGATTTTAGGAAAAAAAAAGTCTCTTTTCATTTTTTATTCTATCGATGGATAGAATCCGAAGACAAGATTACTTATTCTTCGTCTACGAATATCCAAATTTTTACACCTAATACTCCATAGATAGTCTGAATTGGATTTATTTTTCCATCTAGGATTAGAACTGTATACTTGGTAATGATAGCAATGACACATCATGGCAAAAAAAAGTTTGATTCAGAGGGAGAAGAAGCGGTAGAAATTAGAACAGAAATATCATTTGATTCGTCAATCTTAAAAAAAGATAAGAAGCAAAGTTTCTCCCTTGAGTTTGAGTGAAAAAACGAAAATGCGAGAAAAATTGCAATCCCCACCGCGTAATAGTGCACCTACATGCCTTCATCGACGTTGGTTTTTGACCGGAAGACCTAGAGCTAACTATCGACATTTTGGGCTATCCAGACATGTACTTCGAGAAATGGTTTATGAATGTTTGTTACCGGGTGTAACAAGATCCAGTTGGTAAAGATAAAATAACCTTTCGTATTTGTATGGATTTCTGGAATTGATAATCATAGAGGAGCCCTCTTTACCATTCTGTATAAATGGACTATTCTATTTGTATAGATATTGGTAGAGGGGCGCATCCAACCCTCTTTTATCCACTAGTTACCCCTCTTTAGTTTAAGAGTATAGATCAGTTTGGTAGCTCATAAGGCTCATAACCTTGGGGTTGCGGGTTCGATTCCCACTACAGGCTCCATACTCCTTCTTTAAGGATTCAACATATTGCCTAATATCTTCCTCATCCTGAGTTGGCCGGTTCAAGTCAATAGTTAAAGGAGGCACATCGCTCCCACCCCTTTGGTTAACGCTCTCACTATCACTATTAGATGATAGCATTATATGAACGTGTGGGGCTTTGTACGTTTCTTGCCCCGAACAGGAAGGACTTTCAAGCCTTATGAACTTAATACCCTAGATGCATGCTGGATAGAGATCGATGTGTGGAGTAATAGTAGTAGATGCAGAATCGTTTCGGTCTACTCAACACGGACGTGATGCCTATATTTCATAATCATTGCCTAGACATTCTCATAACTATGCGCTCTTCTATCAATTGCTCGACAGTAATTTGTTCACCCACCGTGATACTTGCTATCATGACAGAAGCCACTAGTGAAACCTATGCCCCCGGGTCTCTTCCTTATATATTGCATCTCTTTTATCATTGCATCTCGTTTACTATTTTGCAATCTATACAACAAAAATACCAAAAATATTTACCTTACTATCTTTATCAGATCTCACTTTCACAAGTGACCGTGAAGGGATTGACAACCCCTTTATCGCGTTGGTTGCGAGGTTCTTGATTGTTTGTGCAGGTACTAGGTGACTTGCGTGTTATCTCCAACTGGATTGATACCTTGGTTCTCAAAAACCGAGGGAAATACTTACGCTACTTTGCTGCATCACCCTTTCCTCTTCAAGGGAAAACCAACACATGCTCAAGAGGTAGCAAGATGTTAGTCACCAAAAGCATTCAAATCTGCATCGGAAGACACCTACTGCAAAGAAAAATCCTTCTTACTCTTTCGCGATGAGCATGGAGTTCAAATTGAATTCCGCAGGAGGAGGAGACTCCCGTCCTCTCTTCAGAGACGGGAGGGCAAAACTTCTCGGCAGCTTCGATACCTGCCACGACGCCAGGAGCTCCGAAGAAGACGAGCCTTGCGAAGAGCTCGAGCCGGAGCGGGGGCTGGACTCCACGTCCTAGGCCACCAGCCATTTGGAGGAAAGAGCCTTGGCCTAAGCAAGGTGAGGGCATTGGCGACACGCCACTTCATTTGAGGAAGGAGCTTTGGCCTGAGCAAGGCGAGGGGATTGGTGACACGCCACTTCGGCGTTAGTGGATTTGGTGGGGACCTTTTTCACCGTTTTGGTGGCGATGCTGGGTTGGAGGTTGCCGCTCCTCGGGTTGCGGCACGCCTACAGGTGTGTTGGTTAGGGTCTGGTGCTGGGGCTTGCGATCCAGCCGCAAGCCACTCATCTTCAGGGGTCGCCGTCACGTCCCCCTCCCTCTCCTCCTCTGCTCCCTCCTGGAGCTCCTCTGCTACCGTGGCCAGGGCATCCATCCTGGCAAAGTCAGCCCTGGCAAGCTCTCCCCCGGCACATCCTTCCGCGGCTTGTGCCTCGCTGCCGACGTGGGAACAACTTCCATCTCCATCTTTCCCTTTGCCCTTCCCAGCCTTTGCGGCCTTCTCCACTTCCGCAAGGCAGGCAACCTTGTCCTCTGCAACTCTCTTAAGTATATACGCCACCTCCGTGGTAGAGGTGCGTTTATACATTCCGTCCTCGGTCTTGGTGGCCTTGTCCACCAAAGTACTCGACCATTGGAGCTCTTCGTCTAGGGAAGGGAGTTACCAAGTGCTCGACACACCCACAGCATTGCAGTCCGGCATCCACTTCAGTATTTGGTCCCGGGCAGACTTGATGTTCAGAGGAATGACGGTTGCCAGGAGCTTGAACAACTTGAAGCAACCAAACAGCTGGTCGCACAACCAAGCATGGCCATAAACTAACAAGTTATTGGCCAGTCCCGGCAGCACCCTCATCATATCCGCAGCACCACTATACAACCATGCAGGCCTATCTCTTTCTTGCAGCGGCGAAATGTGGCGGAGAAGGAAATCTGTCCCCACGTGCTCAATGGTTAACCCGACAGCCTCTAGATGGGTGATCCTATTGGTTGCCGGCTGTCCGTGCCAAAACCGGCTGATCTCGGGTAGGGGGTCCCGAACTGTGCGTCTGAGGATCGAAGGTAACAGGAGACAAGGGGGACACAATGTTTATCCAGGTTCGGGCCCTCTTAATGGAGGTAAAATCCTATGTCCTGCTTTATTGTATTTGATGAGTATAGGGGTTACAAGAGTTGATCCACCTCGAGATCGTAATGGCTAAACCCTAGACGTCTAGCCTATATGATTTGTCTTAGCCTCTACGGACTAAATCCTCCGGTTTATATAGACATCGGAGAGGCCTAGGGTTGTACAGAGTCGGTTTATAGAGAAAGGAAATTATACATCTAGATGCTAGGCTCGCCATCCATGCAAAGGAGAGTCCCATATGGATGCGAGGGAAGGTCTTCTGTCTTGTATCTTCATGGCCCATCAGTTTGGCCCATATCAGATAGGCCGGACACCCGAGGACCCCTTAGTCCAGGACTCCCTCAGTAGCCCCTGAACCAGTCTTCAATGACGATGTGTTCGACACGCAGATTTTCTTTGGCATTGCAAGGCGGGTTCCTTCTTTGCATACAAAGCAGTCTTTTGAACAAGAGAACCATATCCGGCTCTGTACAATAGTCACAACCCTCAACCACAAGGGTACAATAATTAATAAGGCATATCTACTGACAACTTTTTTGGCGAAATGTCACATCTGGCCTTTTTATCATTTCGAACAATTTTTTCGCCTCCCACTTCGTGCTTCGAGGTTCAGCCTCTATTGACACGTCTTGTCAAAGCAGAGATCGTGCCCCCTTATTGCGGGATTTTCATCAACATGGGTTTGGGTAATCCAACCGTGCCATGCGCATGACCCCTTGGGAATAGGCAAGTTTTAAGGCTAGTGGGGGCCGCTTGATATTCACTGCCTATATAAGCGTATAAAGATCCATCTTTTTACCCCATGTCTTTTTCCTTCCTTAGCCTTCCCATCATCGAGCTCCAGCGCCCAAGCTTCAACCTTTCCCACCGCCCAGTCCTTGCAACCATGTACGGATCCGGCTCTTAGGGGAAGTGGGTGGCCTCCTCCGTCATGGAGAAGGACATTAAAGGAACTCCAGGAGATGAAGTATTTGACCGTGGAAATCGCACACAGCCTCCTGGCCAAAGAGCAAATCATCCCCACTCCAGAGCCCGGCAAGAGAGTTGTGTTCATCCCTCACTTTCTCCGCGGTCTAGGGTTTCCACTTCACCCTTTTGTCCGCGGCCTCATGTTCTATTACGGGCTAGATTTCCATGATCTATCCCCAAACTCCTTCCTTCACATCTCGGCGTTCATCGTCGTGTGTGAGGCGCTCCTCCATATTCCACCCCATTTTGGCATGTGGCTCAAAGTCTTCAATGTGGAGCCGAAGGTGGTTGACGGGCAGTAGGCTGATTGCGGCGGCACCATGGTGAGCAAACTCCCCAACACAACTTGGCCCAAAGGAGCCTTTGTGGAGACCGTGAAGGTGTGGCAGCAGGAGTGGTTCTACATCACTGAGCCCCGTGGTACCAAATGGGCGGCCGCTCCTGAATTTAGATCTGGGCACCCTATGCGGCTCACGTCTTGGACCAACAAGGGTCTGGACTGGGGGTCGACCGACGAGGTGATGATGCTGCAAAAGCGCATCAAGAATATGATAAAGAAGTACACCAGTCTCACCGATGTGATTCAGGTGATGCTCTTCCGCCGGCCGACCTCTCCGCATGTGGGAGTTTAATGCGGACAGCCCCCGGACCCTGCAGCGCTTCTTCGATACAACGCACAAAGAGATCTGGAAACTTCTTTTTAAGGCCCATAAGTCATGGTCGGATAAGAACGAAGACATTGGTCTCGACAGCGCACATCCAGCTACTGAGGTAAGCTTCTTACCTTCAAACATAGTTTCGGTCCATAAGTCAAAGGGTATACTAAGATGCCCATTCCTTATTCTGGGCTGGATAGCGAAGGCGGAGTGGATCAGGTGTCCGGCGGTGCTACCTGAAAACCCAGCCACTCCTCTATTAACGAGGATGCTGGTCCCGACGCCTTATCACGCGTTAGAGAAGAAGGCCAAGAAGAAGAGCAAGGAGGCCAAAGGTGGCCTCTGCCGTAAAGGTACTTCGGACGCCGTATCCGGAGATACTGAAGCTCTCTCCTCCCACAAGGGAGATGAAGACCAAGTGGAGGAGGGACAAGAGAGCAATTCTTCCCCAAAGGGAAGGAAGAAGAAAAGGGCGGCCTCTACAGACCTAGGAGTGGAAGCATCCAAGAGGGAGAAAATAACCCTCTCAGATGGTTCGGATTCAGATGCCGAAGCCCTCCCTGAATGGTGCCCCAGGTCGAAGCCCCTAGCCGCATCGTAAGTCCCCAAGGACACTATACAGATGTCCAGTTTTTATGATTGTAGTTCTAACATATTTGTGTTGTGTGGCGCAGTCCGGCCCGCGATCTTCCCCAATCATCGTCTTCGGGGAATTTGCTGGAGCCAGGGATGGTGGAGAGCGAGACGCCTCCGCGAGCCTCCCCACCAACTGCTATGGACGACACGTGTTGTCCCGAAAAGCCTCTCCAGGCCAAGGAGAGGTGCGGGAGGCCATCAAGATGGCGCGAGAGGGTAATACCTCGGCTGTCGGGAACATTGCGGGAACCAACTATCAGATTTCAGGTTCCGGCAAAACCCTCGAGGTTCGAACACTGGGGTGCGCACAAAGATCTCTCCCCCTCTCTAACTCGCACACTCTACGATCTCACGACCTAGCTAGGCAGACCCAAAGAACATGAGACACAAGTTTTATACCGGTTCAGGCCACCGTTGTGGTGTAATACCCTACTCCAGTGTGGTGTGGTCGACTGCCTCTTTGGCTGAGGATGAACAGTACAAGGGAAGAACAGCCTCGCGAGGTCAGGTGTTCTTGTGCTTGGTGTGCTTGTGTGGCTGAGGATCAGAATCAAATCTCCCTGATCAGATGCCTCCCTACGGTGGTGGCTAGTCCTATTTATAGAGGCCCTGGTCCTCTTCCCAAATATTGAGCGGGAAGGGATCCCACAACGGCCAAATTCGAAGGGAGACAACTAGTACAAGCTATCCTGACAAAACTGGTCTTCTCCTGCCAAAGGCTCTAGTGGTGACGCCGTCTTGGGATCCACGATGACCTTCGTCTTGTCGTCCTGCTGGCCTTGGTCTTGTCGCACCTATTTTGAAACCTTTGCCTGACGCCTCAGGACTCCTCGCCTGCACTTGCCTCTTTAGCACCGAAGAGGAAACAAGGACACTGCACGCGCTGGCGCCCGCCTGGTTCCAGTCTTCATGGCTTGTGTCACAGAAACCTCGCGACTTGTCCCTTGCCTTGATCTCTCTGCCCCTTGTGAGCCAGCCTGGTGAGGCCGCCCCTGAGGAGGTCTTGCGTCGTCCGCCTCGCAAGGCTCTGCCCCTCACGAGGGTCTCGAATGTTTGCTGGTGAAGATGGGCCATATGGAGCCGCTGGTGGATCCACGATGTGGGCCGCAGGCAGGCAAGTATAGGGACCCCCGTTCCCAGAACACCGACAGTAGCCCTCGGGCCCAAGGCGTGCTCGGGCTTGGCTTCGAGGTGAAGACAAAGGGCAAGCGCAGAGCGCCATGGGCCCCATCAGCCTGCGGTCCTATCTGACACATGGTGATCGATTGGATGTGAGCGGCCCCGCTTCCCCACACAGCCTTGATATCCGCCTGGTTAGGCAGCCACGACGTTCCACACAGTCATTTCCCCCTTGCTGGCAACGCACCCCCCTACTCCTCCGCTTCCTCGAACCTTAGCTTCCTTTCCCAATCCAACCTGAGCTCGGTCCTCACCATCGCCATGGTGCCGAACCGGACAGAGAAAGGGAAGAAGCCCTTGTCCTCAGTCGACCCGCCTCCTGCCATCGAGCCCGCTGTTGGCCGATCGTGAGTGCTCAATGAGGAGGCCATGGACAAGGTCTGCCTTGCGCTTGCCATCATCTTCAACGAATGGGGTAGGACGGTGGCCTGGCCGGCGTCCCGAGCTTCTGTTGATAGAGCAGCCACCGAGGTCCAGTTCTTCGTCGACGCCCTGTGGGCCGGCATAGTTCTCCCCTTCTCCTCCTTCTTCAACGGCGTGCTCTCCCATTACCAGATTCATCTGCTGCACTTAGATCCCCAATCTGTCGCTCTTCTTGCCGTCTTCGCCTTCTCCTACGAGGCCATGGTGGGCATCGCCCCCTCTGTGGCCCTTCTGCGCCATTTCTTCTTGCTGCACCTGACCGACCCCCGGCAATGTTCGGGGTGCCTGAGCTTCCAGGTCGTGGCGGCGACAGCCGGCTTGTGGATTGACTTCGAGCTGCCGCCATATGCTAGCGGATTCCAGATGCGGTGGGTGTATGTGGATGTCAGAGTGCTCAGCCCTTTGCTCTTGCCTCCGTCTACGCCCGCCATTCCTAGCTCCGGCTAGGCTCACGAGAAGCTTACGAGCCCCTGCCTTGCCTTCGTCTGGCTCCGAATGAGGAGGTTGAAAGACCTCGGCTTGACCGCGCCCATGGTGATGAAGGAGTTCCTCCGACGCTGCGTCGCCCCACTCCAGCACCATTCCTAGCCGATGTGGGCCTTATCTATCGGCTCAGATCACATGATGCTCCAGGAGTCAGAGCTTCCTCTTGCGGCATGAAGAATAGTGCTCGAGGTCCTGGCGGGAAACCCCTCGCCAGCCGATATGCCACCGGAGGGCTGTCTCTTGTACTGCTGCCCGAATAGGGTGGAGTTCGCGGGGCAGATGCCCCCCTTTGACGAATGGGGGCTACGTCCGGTTGGCCTTGAGGGGTCCCGTGAGAACCCCATCACCGTGGTGCCCATCTTTTCTACTGGCGCTGAACTTACCGGAAGAGTGGACGCAGGGGGCAAGCATCACCAGAAACTGGAGGCGCGGGCGGCGTGGCGTTGGATCCGCCCGCAGTTCCTGAGGCATCAACTTCGGGAGCCCACAACTCCCGTGCTGAGGAAGAAGTTGACGGGGCGACACAACCCGCTGCCCCTGAGGCCAAAGCTCCTGAGGCTTCTGGAGGCCGTCACGAGGCGGTACTTGACGGCTCTCCCCAGCTTGGTGCTCCTGAGGTCATCCCCTCGGGCGCTTCACCAGCTACGCCCTGCACTGGTCGCCATGCCCAACGCTTCGGCCGGCTCCATGTAGACTTCGATGCACTCCACAAGAGGAAGGGGCCCCCAAGTTGCGGCAGCGGCGCTTTTTGGCCGTTGAAACAGAGGAAGTACATCGCCATAGATGAGTAACTACCTTATCTCCGTAATTCCTTGAGTGCTCCTTCCCTTCCTGATCGTGGTTCTTCAGGGTCCCATCTACTAAGGCTGCGAATCCCCTTGGGAAGCAAACTCCTCCTACCTCGGATCTTCTGCTGGTTTGAGCGTCCCAGGCCAACATGCTGCCCCCATCGCAGGGTTGGCTGGAGAGGCAGATGCGCTGGCTTGGCGCCTTGAGCCCGCGCTCCTGCTGTTTCTTCTTCGTGGCCTCATCGGGGATGTGACGAGCGTGCCAAGGTATCCTCCTCTGGTTATGGACGGCGACTGGATGGCTTCGGTCTTGGTTCCTTCTTCGAGCGGCGAGCCTCATCCTAACCGAGCTCCTGCTGAAGCCCAGTCGGCGTCCGGAGGGGCGTCAGCCCCCTGGAGAAAGGGGGCGAGCCACTTTGGGTCCCGTCGACGGCCCTTGCTGTGGAGGACGGAGTCGGCCACGCGCTCAAAACTGCACACGAACGGAATGCCATTCACCATGAGCTCTTCTGGGAGGCGATGGGCGTGATGAGCCGGCTTGGCGGGGAGCTCGCGGATGTAGACGCACGCCTTGAGGCTGAGGGTCTTCGGCTGGTGGAAGAGTGGCATAAATTGAGGGTGGCCATCAACCTTGGGCGCCACCAACGCGAGCTTGATAACACGAAGGCCGAGGCGTCTCTTGCGACCTCGCGCGAAGCTTGCGCCCGAGCCTTGGAAGAAGCCCAGGAAGCAGATCGACGTTGCGAGATCACAAAGAAGCGCACGTGGGAGCTCCAAGCCTGGAGTGCCTCCCTGGAGCAGCAAGTGGAGGCGCGCAAGGCTGCCCTAGCATCAATGAAGGGGACGCCTGCCAAGGAGGAAGAGATCCTGATGCATGAGGAAGCGCTAGCGCTGGAAGCCACAGAGCGCAGCCTTGACCTCAAGCGGTTGGAGACGAGCGAGCTCCAGGTTGCCCAAGCTGAGGATGCTGTCGGCGCGCGCGAGGCCAAGGCTCAGGAGGAGGTCGACCGCCGGGCGGCCGAGGCTCGCGCGGATCTTGTGTGTAGGTACGACCTGAAGTTGAAGCTTGTGGAAGCCGAGGATGTGGGCAGGACTAAAGCCCTCAGGTCAGGGTTGGATGAGGATGAATGTCGTGAGAAAGCTACCGCAGCCGCCCTGTCTTCGGTGCAAGCCGAGCTGGCCTCCGCACGTGCCGAGCTGTTTTCCCTTCAGCAGCGGGTCACCGTCGCCGAATCCTCCACGCAGCAGGGCAGGGAGGAAGGGCCCGAGCAGCAGACGCTAGAGCGTGAGCACACCCCATGCTCTAAAACCTCACGGCCAGAGCCGACGCGGCGCCGGGCGCCGTCTGTGATGAAAATGCACCTCATCCCCACTCGGATGACTACGCCAGTCACCTCCTTTTCTTCACCGACGTGGTGACATGCCTGGAGAATCGGTCCGAGAGGGCTCGCGTGCTTGTTGAGGAGAGGAGCCACGACCTGCTAAAGCACGCGTTCTCCCGTGTCTTCAGCCACCTCCAGAACACCTACGCCAACTTTGAATTCGATGCCGCCATTGCCCCCGTGCCCGAGTCAATCCGGGACGACCTGGCGCACTGGGTAGAGGACAATGTAGACGCTCTAGTCAGAGCCTTCACCTCCTAGGATGACGTGGTGGTGGTCACTGCAGATGGAGGCGACGTGATCGACGATGGTGCGAGTGACATCGACAATGGTGACTATGATGCTGGGGACGAGGATGGTGGCGCCAGCAATGATGACGATGATGCCAGCGATGCGTCTGAGGGCATCCCGGAGGATGCGGCGAGCGATATGTCGGATTGAGCCCGTGCCCCTTCATTGCTGAGCCTGTAGGCGAAAACTTGGGCACGACCTGAAAGCAGTGAGAGCATTTTGGGAGGGGGAGCCCCTCATGTAAACAGATTACTACCTCTATTCCTTAGGCAAAGCTGAAGATGTGTGTTTTTACGGGCCTGCGAGTCATGCCGTGAGTTTACTACTGAAATTTACCTTGGTTAGGACCGGTTTCTGGTTAGCTTGTGAGGTCATGAGCTCCTAAAGGGCCTGCTGATCCGTCCGAGAGGGCGCCGCGAGGAGCAAGCGCCAGCCGTGGAAGGGCGTGTGCGCAGTGCACGCGTGCGTAGCCCCCGCTCTCGAGGGGCTCGCGAGGGGGGAGGCAGCAGGTGCGAACTCCGAGTCGGGCAAGGAATCAGATGGCAAGAAATCGAACGAACGAGAAAAGTCACCGCCACACATAGCAATGAAAATTCAACTTCAACTTAAATCCAAAGCCAGAAGCAGAGCTACAGAAAAGAGGTTAAGAGAAAATGGCCGCGTCCGGCACCTAGTCTAGTCTTCTTGTCTTCTCACCAACGCGAAGCTAAGTGCTACCACTAGGCGTGGGAGGGAGCCCTCGAGGCCCGAGGGCGGCGCTCCTGAGACTCCGGGGCGTGTACATCCCCACTCATTATTACATGAGAGTGTCACGAGCGGAGATCTTCACACGCGTGAGCCTTACTTCATATCGCCAGATGAGGGCCCCACCTTGCGCCGCCCTCGACCACCGTTGGTTCGATCGGAAACCAGGACAAAGCAAAGGGGCAAAGGGGACGCCAGCGGCGCCCTCGGCGACCATGGGTCCTCTGCCAGGGGAAGACTCATCAGCACCTCCCCGACAGAGGGCCTACCTCAGGGGGTGCCTTGCTCCGTGTGATGCGGGGAGGGACCTGGCTCCCGGCCTCTCCCTGCAGCCCCCAATGCGCTCCTCCTGGTGGGAGGGAGGCCGTTGTGCTGGGGCCGCCGTCCGCCGTTGTAACCTGATCCTCCTGCGACCCATGGTTAGCATAAGCTTGCTCCTGAGAGATTAGTGGTACCCTGTAGCTGTCGTCGCCGGCATGGTTGGTGAGGCTCACGGCATGCTCGGGGGCCCCCTGTAAGGCCTCAACTTCAAGCGCCTCCTCCTCTCAGCCCGGTTCGAGGAACGAGCCGGGGTCGTCTTCCAGCGCATACTCCTGGTCTATCATGCGGGGCACATAGGCCTCTGAGGTCGCCGCCCCGAAGACCTCGCCAAAGTGCCCCACACTCCATGTCGCGCCGCCCTGAGGATGGTAGGGCGGCATTGCGCCGAGGCCTCAAGTGGCAATGCTCGTGCCCGCGGCCATCGGAGGTGGCGCGGGCGTGAGTGGGCACCCAGCGCTTCTGGTCGCGCCAGTGTCGATGAAGCCTCCTGGCGCTCCTGGGGGCGCGCGGGCGCGGCGAGGCCCGCCATGCGATCCAGTCATGGCCTGGGGCATGAGCAAGGAGCAGAAGGGTGGTGCTCCCAAGGCCAAGGTGTCCAGTAGCTCGGCGACGCGCTCCAGCAATGCGTCTCGGCCGCTCTCCATCAGTCGGCATCATAGCAGCTCCCGAGCCACCGTGAGTGCGACCCTCATGTTTCCAGTTGGGTGTGCGGCGTCGTGGCTGCAGCGTGGCTTGAGGCCCTTGCGGCCGCCTGCACTTGTCGTGGACTGAGGGTGGACGGTGTTTGACCGCGCCGCCTGCGTCCCGCGGCGCTTGGCGGTGCGCGCGCCGCTTGGGGCGCTGGGTTGAGGTCTTCTTGGGTGGATGGCGCTGCCCGGGCCGGCCAAGCTGCCCAGCGGTCGGCGTTGGTCCTCGGGTCACCGGACATCGAACCCTCGGGACGTCGGCAGATCAACTGGGGGAAGAGAAACTCTAGCGCACCCCTACCTGGCGCGCCAAATGTAGGATTTTGGGTTCCAGCAAAACCCTTGAGGTTTGAACACTGGGGTGCGCACAAAGATCTCTCGCCCTCTCTAGCTCGCACACTCTACGATCTCACGGCCTAGCTCGGCGGCCCAAATAACATGAGACACAAGATTTATACTAGTTCGGGCCACCATTGTGGTGTAATATCCTACTCCAGTGTGGTGTGGTGGATTGCCTCTTGGGATGAGGATGAACAGTGCAAGGGAAGAACAGTCTCGCAAGGTGAGGTGTTCTTGTGCTTGGTGTGCTTGTGTGGACGAGGATCGGAATGAGATCTCCCTGATCAGATGCCTCCCTGCGGTGGTGGCTAGTCCTATTTATAGAGGCCCTGGTCCTCTTCCCAAATATTGAGCGGCAAGGGATCCCACAATGGCCAAATTCGAAGGGAGACAACTAGTACAAGCTATCCTGGAAAAGGTGGTCTTCGCCTGCCAAAGGCTCTGGTGGTGACGCTGTCTTGGGCTCCACGATGACCTCCGTCTTGCCGTCCTGCTAGTCTTGGTCTTGTTGCACCGATATGGAAACCTTTGGCTCACACCTCGGGACTCCTCGCCTGCGCTTGCCCCTTTAGCACCGAAGAGGAAACGAGGACACTACGTGCGCTGGCGCCCGCCTGGTTCCAGTCATCATGGCTTGTGTCACAGAAACCTCGTGAGGTGTCCCTTGCCTTGATCTCTCCGCCCCTCGTGAGCCAGCCTGGTGAGGCCGCCCCTGAGGAGGTCTTGCGTCGTCCACCTCGCGAGGCTCGGCCCCTCGCGAGGGTCTTGAATGTTTGCTGGTGAAGATGGGCCGTACGGGGCCGCTGGTGGAGCCACGCTATGGGCCGCAGGCAAGCAAGTCTGGGGACCCCCCTTCCCAGAACACCGACTCCAACCCCTATGGAGACTGACGACGGGGGCCATGACCAATCTCGTCCCTAGCCGAACACCATTCTGGAGACCAATACAACTCCGGAATCAAGCGGGTAACCCCCTTTGAAGGAGGAGGGAGCGTCGACTCCACCGGCAACCGCCATCAATCCGGAGTCGCCGGACACCTTGACGGAAGCACATCGATGTGCTTTCGTCATGGAGGAGCACCGTACCCTGATGGATGCGGTGGTTGAGAAGATTCAGTCCGCCAAGAGCGGGCTGAATGGAGCCTTTGCCAGCCTACTGACAGGCTTTGAGGTATGCGACGCAAGACACCTTTTTATATGAAGAAAATGTGCCTGTATACAGATAGTAGCCCCTGAGACTATGTTCGGTTTGGAAAAAGCCAAACAGAGGATCAAATGCATATCGCAGAAGGTGACATACATATCTATTAAATGTATAGGCTTCACTATTGGCGGTGACCGCCCAGGCTGCTGAAGTTTCCGAACTCAAACGGAAGCTGAAGTTGGCCGATGATGACCTCGACTGCATTAACAAGAGGTTCGATGAGGTGCAAGGTACGTATTTGTAAGACTGAAATTATATTCAAGTGCGGAGTTTAAGCTAACAAACTTTCTTGTGTAAATAATTTGCAGGTAGTGCGGCCAAGGTTGAGACCGTTAAGGGCGCCCTATCGCAAATCCAAGAGCAGGAGAGGATGAGTAGAGCGGCTGCTGATAAAGCGGCTGCAGATTTAAAGGCCGAGCAGGTCACCCGCTGCCAGTATGAGGAGAGGGTGACCGAAGTCGAGCAAGAGGTCAAGGACGCTCCTCTTAAGTGTGAGGCCTTGGAGGAGAAGAATAAGGATCAAGCAGTCGAACTCTCCAAGGCTCTCCAAGAGGCCATGGAGGCGCGGACTAAGTCCCGGGCGGCTCACAAGGAGATCAAGCAGGCTGAACAGATAGCGGCTGGTAAGACCTTTCTTTTGCAGAGTAAATTCGGCAGTCAAGAATATGCCCCGCTTACTCGATTATGGATTTCTCCAGATGCGTTTGCGGATCTTCCGAAGAGTGTCGCTGACGCTGCAAAGTTTTTCCGGGCCTAAGAGGGGAACATGACCGAGAAACTCTTCTGGTCACTGTACGTGGCACCGGAGCATCCAGCGCTTTTGAACGACCAGATGATCCAGCTGGCAGAGCGCCATAGGATGTCCGGACTGGCCATGAAGGACATCGTAGTCCAGTTATGGCCAGCCGAACCCATTCCTGGCAGCTACTTCGGCATGGTCAGGAGGGTCGCTGACGCCCTGCCCTGCGTTGAAGCTATGAAGCGCTCGGCTTGCATAGAGGGTGCGCAGATGGCCTTTGCCCGTGTCAAGATGCACTGGGCAAAGATGAAGGCCGCCGTAGTAGCAGTTGAAGGCCCACCCGAAGGCAAGGACTATCGCAAGCTGGAGCACTATTTTAAAGACATCCTAGAGGGTGCCTGTTTAATAGAGGGTCAATGCTCGAAGGATGTGATATTTGAATGAATGTATCTGGGCTGCCCAGACTTTGTGTTATGAAACAAGGCCTATGTATAATATACTTGTGTGTTTATCTCAAATTAGTTTCCTCCTATGCGGCCGTTTTTTGTATCTGAAAGTTTGCCAGTCGTCGGCTTCAGCCCCAACGTAGATACTACGAGGGTGTCCGGAGTAGCACATGACCACACTTGTCCCAATGTCTTGCTTCGTAAAGGAGGTGATCGTGCAGTGAACTAGGCAATCAGACTATGCGGCTTCATCACTCTCACTTAGCCATAGGAGGTTGACAAAGGGACAATGAGCTAGCCCCTGGTGCGCGTGCGGCTTTTTGAACTTGGATGCTTTTGGTGCGTGACAGGGCGAGGCCAGTCCTTCGTGTAGTACGGAAAATATCGCAAAAGATTTGGTAATCACCGAACCACCGACCGGTTCTCGCTATATCATGACAGTCAATTTTCGGCTTTCTCTACTGAGGTGTTTGACCGGAAGAATCAGAAACACAATCGTAGTAGTTCTCCCTTTACTACCTTAGCCGAACAAGTAGAATGTAAGGTGGTAACCATAGGAGCCGGGTAACCCAACTATTGACCAAAGACATGATTCTAAGCCGATGCATATAATGCGGTATTCGGGATGCCAAAGTGTACTGTAAAAGTGTTCGGACTTTTTGTTTTTTGAAATATATGTGGCCGAGTAGAGCCGCTGTCAATTTATGCCAAGGTGTGTATGTCAATCTATCGTGAAGACGGAATACAGATTATGAAATAAGCCAATACCGAATAAGGTTGGACAAAACTGTTTCCGCTATATTCTGATTGATACGTCAAACGTGCTCTTACAGAGAATGCCAAAATCATCAAGACTATTTTACATGCCAAGTATTTGAGAACAAGGGAAAGCTGTATACAAGTCCTAAAAGAGAAAGGGTGGTCTTGAAGATCCTTTGGGCACCCCGCCGCACGTCTGCGCCACTTTTCACCTTGGTGTAGGATCCTTTGAGAGGATCAATGATCGAGTTTATAGAAGGGGCCTGGGAAAGGGCCCTTGGTACCGTCAAAAAGTGATTTGGGTTTTAAAGAACCTAAAAAAAAGGAAAAAAAGGAAGAACATGAAGGTCCGAATAGGGTCGATCCGTATTGTGGACTTTGTCCTTAGTGTGCCTCCGTCCTTGCCCATGGTATTTTTAATGCATAGTTATGGAGGTGCGGTACGTACGCTGCGATTAGGTTGGGGTTTTGATGGAGGCAGAATTGCTAATCAAGTTCTGGATGAACCGAACTGTCGTTCTGCAGGGTAGACCAGACTCGTTTGACAGTGTCCGGGGGCTTGATGGCCGATGAAGTATTCGGCTTGATAAGGCCACCCTGTACCTCAACTGCGAGGGCTGCGGTATGCTCCTTAGTACGGAGGGAGCGCTCCATGTTTCCATTAACTATTACAACACCGCGTGGTCCTGGCATCTTAAGGTTTATATAGGCATAGTGCGGGATTGCATTAAAATGGGCGAAAGCGGTTCGTCCGAGCAGTGCATGATAACCACTGCGGAAGGGGACGATGTTGAAGATCAAGTCTTCGCTTCGGAAGTTACCCGGTGAGCCGAAGACTACCTCAAGCATTATTAACCCTGTGCAGCAGGCCTCTACGCCGGGTATTACTCCTTCAAAGGTGGTTTCAGTGGGCTTGATCCTTGACGGATCAATACCCATTTTACGGATAGTGTCCTGATAAAGCTGGTTAAGACTGCTGCCACCATCCATGAGGACTCGCGTGAGATGGAATATATCGATGATTGGATCAAGGACCAATGCTACAGAACCTCCATGACAGATACTAGTCAGATGGTCTCTGCGGTCAAAAGTGATCGGATAGGTGTCAGGACCATGATTCCAAGTCACACTAATCTAGCCTGTAACACCTCATATCACTTTGTGGCCTCACGCACGGTATTCCCACGTGTGTTGCCTTACCATGGCCCAGGATCGTTTGCGCCTTTTGGCTCATGTATATGATACTGTCGCTAGCATCCATTTTACAGAGAACCTGGGTCGACATTGCTAGTCGTGAACCCAAAGCGGCACAAACTTACGGGGACAGGCATACATGATTCAACATCGAGCATGTCGTTCAGCAACGTGTGAATCCGGGCTGTAGCATTGGGCTAATAGGACTCCAGTGAACCTGGGATGTAGCAGGCTAGGCAGGACTCCAGATGTCACCGCGTGACATTTCCCCGAAGGGACAGACGCAAGAACGAAGTGAATCACATGCCGGCCAGTCAAGTGCTCGAGCAGTAGTGCTGGGCTAGCAGGACTCCGGTGAACCGGGCTATAGTGGACTACTATGGCTCATGGAAGCACTAGACTACATTTCCCCATAAGAGAGGCTGCCAAGGATAAACAACTAGATTGTCGGATCCCACATATACCAAGCATTTCAATCATACACACAATATGCTCGATATGTGTAAATACAACATGGCATCACAACAAAACTCTACAACTCAAGTACTTTATTTAAAGGCTCCGGAGAGCCATACATAACATGTTCATACAGGTAGGGGTCACATGACCCGACACTCAAGTCATACAAACATACAAGCACATGCAGAAGCAAACTAGTCTGAGTATAGACACTAGAAAGAAAGAAGGCTTGACGAAGCCTGTCTATCTACATAGGGCCCTCCGTGGCTCGGAATCACCACCTGGGTGGCAAGCCACTCATCGACGTCGAGGTCTACATAAAACCCGTCCGAGGGGGCGGTGTTGTCGTCTGAAAACAGTAATTAAAGAAACATTAGTACAAAGGTACTCAGTAAGTCTTACACAGATCCTACTATACATGCTCATTCTCAAGAAGGTAGTGGGGTTATAGCAGCAAGCCAACTTTGACTCTTGGCTAAGCTATCCTACAAGACACCACTTGTAAAATAGTTTTCGCACACGAGCCCTCGTCATCCCACGAGAGGGCCATCCGCGGTACTCACACTTATCTTGAGTCTTTTAGTAGTAACCATTAACTTGTCTATGAACTGTATAGGAAACCAAGTAGTCCCTTACCGTGGACGCGGCTATTCGAATAGATGAGATTAACCCTGTAGGGGTGTACTTCTTCATACACACTCTCACCACTTATGGTCGTTTACACGACATGTACTCGGCAACCTTCAAGCGGAAGCCCAACGAGGGTGTCAGCCATGATCTACCTAAACACTCAAGTCTCTAGTCCAGGTCTATTGCTTATCCAGGTTCCATCCATAGGGAGTCCAGCCGAGGTTTCCACATACGGCCCCGAACGATGTGTACAGGGTTCCCGAGACACCAAACGGGTGACTCGGTACACCGTGGCACGGTGTATCTACCGCATCATAGCCCACCCCTAGGGTCAGTGCTACGCTCGACCGCCAACACATAACCTATAAACAACCAGAAACTAGTTGCAACTCCTGGACAGAGGACTAGGGTGGTTAAGAAGCCGAGAGGGTCAATTAAGGATGCCAATGCATGGTAGTAACTGAATCTTAAATCACACATACAGATCTCAGTTCTTAAGGACGACCTCAATGAAACAACCCACCATGTACTCCTACGTGGCCTCTCAGCGATACCTTTACCAAATCATGTTCAACACATCCCTCACATTACCGACGTAATCATTTCACTCTATCCCATCACCCAGATGAACCAGACCTGACACAACTCTAAGCATAGAAGGCATAGCAATGTAGGAAACACAGACATTACTCAATTGACTCCTACACATGCTAGTGGGTTTCATCTAGTCACTGTGGCAATGACAGGTCATGCAGAGGATAAGGGTTCAACTACCGCAGCACACAACAGTTTGAAACGTTGTTGTCTTAATGCAGTAAATGAGAGCAGGAGCGAGAACATGGGATTGTATCGATATGATCAATGGAGCTGCTTTCCTGATGGAGTAGTAGTAGGGTACTGCCCTTCAGTCGGATAGTCGAAGGTATCCTCGGAGGCAGAACCTACCACGAAAGACACCACAGAACACAATCATCACATGGCAATATGCAACAGTATGATGCATGCTATGACATGGCAATATGATGTGTCTTGGCTAATGCATTGCAAAACATGTTGGTTTGAGTCTATTTGAATCAAAGATTCAAATGGAAGCTCATGTTATTAAGTCATATAAGTGCTTTAGCTTGTTTCACCTAAACAGCAAGGTTAAAGTGTTCTGTCATGCATGAAACCATTACAGATGGAAAGATTGAATTTTTCTGATCAAATTTCATATATAAATCTTTGCATCTGGAGTTACAGATTAATTGTTATGAATTTTTGAAGTTTAGGACAATTTCTGGAATTTCCTATATAAGAATAATTCTAGTAATGTCAGGACCCCGATTCCAAGTCACATCGATCTAGCCGGTAACACCTCATATCACTTTGCGGCCTCACGCATGGTATTCCCACGGGTGGCGCCTTACCATAGCCCGGGACCGTTTGCGCCTTTTGGCTCACGTATATGATAGTGTCGCTAGCATCCATATGACAGAGAACCCGGGCCGACATGGCTAGCCGTGAACCCAAAGCGGCACTAACTTATGGGGACAGGCATACATGAATCAACATCGAGCATGTCGGTCAGCAGCGTGCAAATCTGGGCTGTAGCACTGGGCTAACAGGACTCCGGTGAACCGGGCTGTAGCAGGCTAGGCAGGACTCCGGATGTCACCGCGTGACATTTCCCCGAAGGGACAGACACATGAACGACGTGAATCACATGCCGGCCAGTCAAGTGTTCCGGAGCAGTAGTGCTGGGCTAGCAGGACTCCCGTGAACCGGGCTGTAGCGGACTACTATGGCTCCTGGAAGCACAAGACTACATTTCCCCATAAGAGAGGCTACCAAGGATAAACAACTAGGTTGTCGGATCCCACACATACCAAGCATTTCAATCATACACACAATATTCTCGATATGTGTAAATACAACATGACATCACAACAAAACTCTACGACTCAAAGTATTTATTCAATAGGCTCCGAGGAGTGAGATATTACAAACATGGGTCTCATGACCCAACATTCAGAGCATACAAATCAAAACACATGCGGAAGCTTAACATGTCTGAGTACAGACATCTACAAATGAAAAAGGCTGAGAAGCATGACTATCTACCAAATCCTGCCGAGGGCACAAGATCATAGCTGAGGTAACAAGCTAAACGTCGAAGTCCACGTGGAACTACTAGCGAGACTGAAGTCTCTCTGCAAAAACATAAATTAAGCAAACGTGAGTACAAATGTACCTAGCAAGACTTACATCAGAACTAACTACATATGCCTTGGTACCAACAAAGGGGGTAGTGGAGTTTAACTACAGCAAGCCAGCTTTGACTCAGTGGCTATCCTGAACTACGACTGCAAGTAACTCTTTTGAGGTGGCGCACATGAGTCCACACATTCACCATATCAATACACCACTACGGATCCGCTCCCGTCTCCCTCCGAGAACGCCATCCATAGCACTCACGCTTATCTTGTGCATTTTAGAGTATCCACTTTCACTTGTCTATGAACTGTTATAGGCAACCCAGAAGTCCTTTACCGTGAAAACGGCTATTCGAATAGACCATTTATAACCCTGCATGGGTGTACTTCTTCACACACGCTCTCGCCACTTACCACCATGTACACGTCGTCTATCTCGGCAACCTTCAAGCGGAAGCCTGGCGAGGGAGTCGGCCATGACCTGACTAACCACACAAGTCTCTGGTCCAGGTTTATCGCCTATTCGGGTTCCATCCGCGAGGAGATCCGGCTGGAGTTTCGCTCACAGCCCCAAACGATGTGTGCAGGGTTCCCGAGACACCAAACGGGCACCCGGTACACCGTGCCACAGTGTATCTTCCGCATCATAGCCCACCCCTAGGGTCAGCGCTACGCACGGCCGCCAACACATATCCTACAAACACCAGAAACTAGTTGCAACTCCTGGACAGAGGGCAAGGGCAGTTAATAAGTCAAGAGGGTCCATTGGTTTCGGGCCCAATGCGTGGTAGTAGCTGTTCATGGATCACAAACACAGAACTCAGTTCCTGAGAACGGTTTCAATGAGACAACCCACCATGTACTCCCACATGGCCTCTCACCGCTACCTTTACCAAATCATGTTCACACACTTAGCTCTCAACAGTAGGGCATGTTCACACACCTCCGATTCATCCCCGATGAATCAGACCTGACTCAACTCTAAGCAGTAGCAGGCATGACAAACAAGCATGAATGAGTAGGCACATCAGGGTTCAAACAACTCCTACTCATGCTAGTGGGTTTCATCTATTTACTGTGGCAATGACAGGTCATGCAGAGGAAAGGGGTTCAACTACCGCAACATGTAACAGTTGAATCTTGTTGTCCTAATGCAGTAAAAGAGAGCAGGAGCAAGAGAGTGGGATTGTATCGGAATGAACAAGGGGGTTTTGCTTGCCTAGAACTTCTGAAGATAGTATAGTTCTTCATCGGTGTCATCGATCTCATCGTCGGAAACATCGTCTACCGAGGGGGAACAACCACCGGCAAACATAGAAGGAACACAATCAATGCAATGCACAATATGATGCATGATCATGACATGTCAACATGCTGTGATTTGAGCTAATGCAGCTAAGAACAGAAGGGTTTAAGTTGATTTGAACCAAAGGTTCAAATTCAAATTCAAACTAAGAACTTATAAAGTGCATTATCATGTTTTGATCTAAACAGCAAGGTTAAGTTGTTTAAACATGCATGAAACCAGTACAGATGGATAGATTAGATTTTTCTGATCATTTTTCATATATAATTTGTTTGATTTGGAGTTACGGTTGAATTACTATGAATTTTAGAAGTTTTGGCTATTTTCTGGAATTCCTGAATTATTTCAATCTAGAAAATCATTTCTGCGTCAGCATGACAGCAACATGACGTCACTAGGTCAACCGTGGCTGACCAGGGTCAAAACTGACTGTGGGTCCCGCATGTCAGTGTAACAGCGTGAGCAGAAGAGGCTGGCCAGTGGGGCCAGGTCAATGCTAAGGTGGCAAGGTCAAACTGACAGGTGGGGTCACGGGCATTAGCTTAAATTAAAAAGGGAATAACCATGTGGTTAATTAAATGGTGGGCCCTGTCTGTCAGTGAGTTGGGGTAGTGGTTAGTTGCTAACTAATCCGGGATTAGCCTAAACTACGTCAGCGTCACCGGAGCTACGCCGGCCGTGACCAGAAACGCGGCGGAGTCACACAACAGCGGCTCGGGTTTCTTGCTCCGGCGACCAAATGGCTGGCGGAGACCACCTACGTGATGCTGGCGCTCGTGCGCGTACAGCGGTGCCGTCGGTTCGAGCCGGCATGGACGAAAATGGCGGCGGCGTCGACTAGTGCGGCGGCCGGAGTTCGGGCATCGACCGAACGATGCCACAAAGCACGGTAGGAGCAGCGGGTGGATGTTTTGGGTTCCTGCAAACGCACTGAGTGCGTTGGTATGCTCGGCTGCAAGCGGGGAATCTCGGGAATGCGGAACTTGCCGGCCATGGCGGACGGTGGCGCGGGAACTTGCGGGGCAGCAGCTAGAAGACGCGATGGACAACGGGGCAAGGGGGGACGGGTCAGCGGCTCACCACGGGTCGTTTGGTGCTGCCGGGAGGCCGGTGAAGTACGGGTTTCGGCGAATTGACGACGACGGCCTTCGGTACCCGTGGAAGAAGAAGACGATGGAGCCGGCGCTGCAGGGCATCCAGCGAGGCTTGGCTCGTCGAGGATGAAGCTGGAGATGATACGGTGCTTGGGGAGGCAGAGATGGAGCGAGGGAGTGGCTGGCCGCGGTGGTTCTTGGCGGTGGCCATGGCGGCTTCGGCCATGAGGGGGAGAGCGAGGGAGCGAGAGGGAGAGAGAGGGCGAGGGGGGGGGGGTCAGCGGATTCCAGACGGCCACGGGGTGGCGATCCCCAGCATCGCGCTGGCCAGGGAGGGCCAGCCAGGCAGCTGTGTGCCGGCCCGCGCGGGCGCCGTGCTCGGCCTCGCCTCTGCCAGTAGGCAGAGGTTGAAGACAGGTATGCCCCTGGTGGGCTGGGCCGAAACTGCTGGGCCACCAGGTAAGTGGGCCTCAGGTAAGTCTCTGCTTCCTTTTTTTATTTGTTTCTGTTTTCTATTTTTCTGTAATTGTGTTTGGCTTTATTAAAAATACTTAGGCACACTCAAAAAAATGACCAAACTGCTCATGGCCAGTGTTTGGAATATATCCAACATGGAACATTTCAGTTTAGGATTATTTGGACATTTTAAATATTTTATAGTATTTAAGTGCCCAAATTCAAATAGAGTATGATTTAATTCAGAGCCCAAATATGTCATGGAAAAATGTGCTTCACCTCTGGTTACTGTTTCCAGCATTTTCCAAAAATGATGAACATTTTTGAAAGCCATTTGGATTTACTGAAAATATTTTAGTTGAACCTAGTGAATTCCTTTGATGCTAGTGTTTAGGCGATCCCCATTTCAAGTTTCAAACAAATATAGACAGATGCAAGGATGCTTATGAAACTAATTGCAATCAAACTCTACGGCTGTGACAAGTAATTGAATTACTGCGTCAGCATTACGTCAGGGTGACGTCAGCAGGTCAAAGGCGCCAGCCTAGGTCAAACCTGACCAGTGGGTCCCGTATGTCAGTGTAACAACTAACTAATAGAGTTAGTTAGTGTTAGGTTAGTACTAATCTAGGTTAGTTAGGGCCTGGGCCCACATGTTAGTGAGTCAACCCATTAACTAAAGTAATTAGTGTCAACTAAGCTAACACTAACTAAACAGGGGCATGGCCCACACGCCAGTGACCCTGGGGGGTCAAACTAGGCCCACCCGAGGTCAAACCGGGTCAAACTCGCCGGCGTTTAGCCGCCGGCGAGGCCAGACGCGGCGGGGCAGTGCGGGTTTTGCACTCCGATGACCAAATGGACGGCGGAGGCCTCCTACGCGTAGCTGGGAGCAAGCCGCGTCGAGTGGTGGTAGTGGTTGTGTCGGAGTAATGGGCCACGGGTAGGCCAACCCGAGCCTCAGAACCTTTCAAGACATCGGAGCAGGCTGCACCCCTCAATACCCCAGGACAAAGAGCCGCCTTCTGAGAAGTCGGCGGCAAGGCAGCCGACTGCCCACTCGCGGCCGAGTCCCGGGGACGACTTCAGGATAAGCCGACTCCTGACTGGCGACTTCCAAAGAAGCCGGCTTTGGGGAGTCGGCCCGCGACTCCAACAAACCCCATGCCCTCATCAAGAGGGACGGGACGGGGAGTGGCTACAGTCAAGCCCACTCCCACCCCTTACCAGGGGCAGGCATGGCTACAGCACGCCGTACCCGGGAAGATCTCCGTGCGGCGTGGCACTGTTGCTGTGCCGGCCCTGACATCAGCACCAAAGGACCGAATCCTGCGCCCATGACGGCTTGTCTGTACAACCCTGGGGCAGCGGGTCCCACCAGCCAATGGGACCCCAGGAGACGGCAAGTGCACCCCCAGTCGGACCCGTTGGGAGTCGGCCCCCGAGAGTCGGTCAGATCCTCCCCCGGGGCCCACGCGCCATTAATCAGATGTGGCGGAGAATGGCAACAGTGATCGCCCGCCAGGCGGCGAGGCTGTTGCCATGACTCCATGACCAAGCCCGCGTCATCAGAAGCACGTCTAAAGTAATCAGCAGCCGGCAAGACCCGCCCGCGGCGGGCGCGACCTGTTGGCTCCGTACCTAGCCAGTCGGTGGGGCCCACCAGTCAGCGGGCCCCAGCAGTCGGCGGAGAAGACGGAGGCCGGAGACACTGACGGCTGGGCCCGCGTCCAGCCAGATTACCATTGTACCCCTGGGGGGTAGGCCTATATAAACCCCCCCAGGGCACCCATGCAAAGGGTTGGGATCTATTAGCTCTAGACCAGATCATATAGGAGGGAGAGAGCTAGCCTTGCCCTCTCCTACCTCCAGGAAACAGCTCTAGGAGCAATCGTGTAAACACTTTGCCATAGTGATCATGCGGAGACCCCGCAAAGCAGCAGTAGGGGTATTATCTCCCCGGAGAGCCCTGAAGCTGGGTAAGATTCGCCGGCGTGCATGTCTACGCCTCATCCCGTTTCCAGGCACCGGCGATGTTCTACTCGCCCCCACCATGATAAGCCATCCTTTGGCATATGTCGCACCCAACCCCCGACAGGTTGGGCTCAGGGTCGCCGGAAACGATGTCGGCAACGACCTTGGCGGCCATCGGAGTTCCGGTGAGGTCGAACCCGAGGCTACGGGGCATGGCGAGGCGCGTGGAGTGGTGCGTTGGGCTCCTGCGAGTGCGGTGAAGATGGTGACATGCTCGGAATCAAGCCCAAGTGGTTGTGGCCACGACGGCGACGTGCGGTGGCGGCGGCGGGTGCGGCCAAGCTCGGTGCGGTGGCTACGAGGCACGAGAGCCAGGACGGGAGGGATGGAGAGGTGCAACAGCTCACAGCGAACACGACGGTGCAGACGACGCAGTCGGGGACGAGCTGGTGCGGCGGAGACGGCGAGGGGGATCTGCGGCAGCGTTCGGTGAAGACGAGATCGATGGAGATGAGGGAGAGCATGCGAGCGCTCAGGGCTCGGCTAGCTCGACGTTGCGGATGACGGCGGAGCTCGTGGACAAGTTGGCACGGTGCGGGGACGATGGAGAATGCGGCTACGTCGACGGTGCGGCGGCAGGGGCGTCGGCCATGGTGCGGGAGAGCGAGGGAGAGAGACAAAGGAGTGGTGTAACACCCCGAGACCGATGTGCCAGGTGTCGTCCAGTTATTCGCTGTTGTTGCCTTGTCATTGCTTGCGTGTCTTGCATTGCATATCATGTCATCATGTGCATTTCATTTGCATACGTGTTCGTCTCATGCATTCGAGCATTTTCCCCGTTGTCCGTTTTGCATTTCGGCGCTTCGTTCTCCTCCGGTGGTCAATTCTAGCTTTCTTTCGTGTGTGGGGATTAAACATTTCTGGATTGGACCGAGACTTTCCAAGCGGCCTTGGTTTACTACCGGTAGACCGCCTGTCAAGTTTCGTATCATTTGGACTTCCTTTGATACTCCAACGGTTAACCGAGGGACCGAAAAGGCCTCGTGTGTGTTGCAGCCCAACACCCCTCCAATTTGGCCCAAAACCCACCTAAGCCTTCTCCATCATCTAGAGCGTTCGATCATGATCGCGTGGCCGAAAACCGCACCTCATTTGGACTTTCCTAGCTCCCTCTACCTATATATAGTGTCTCCCTCCGAAATTCTCACGCAGATAAACCCTAACCTTCGTCCACCTCGCGCCGCCAGACAAATTCGTCCGCGCCGAACATGTCCGCCGCCTCAGCCATGTCGCCCGGACCAATCCCGGGGCGACACATCAGCTCCGCCGACTCCCTCCTCCAATCCCGCGGTGCCACGTTGCCCGCGCCGCGCCCCACCTCACCGCGCCTCCTCCCGCGGCCCGCCGGACCCGAGGCAGGCCCGCCCGGGCCCGGATCTGCGCCCTGCCGCCCGGCCTTCGCCACCAACTGCCCGCGCCACCACCGGACCGCTCCAGCCCCGCCGCCTCTTCGCCGTGGCACCCCGCCGCCGCCGACCGCCGCGCCGGCGCGCCTCCCCGTCTTCTCGCCGGAGCCCGCCGCCGCCGCCTGCCTCCTTGCTCCGCCGCCATGCCGTGCGCTCCTCTCGCCATAGCCGCGCCGCCGAGCCCGCTCCTCGCCGGCCGTCCGCCGGAGCTGCCCCGCGCCGCCCATAGCCGCGGCCATCGCCGGACCTCCTCCTCGTCGGCGTCCAAGCTCGCCGGAGCGCGCTGTCTCGCCGTTCCGGCCGGATCCACTCGAGGTGGATGAGATCCACCACCTTCTCCAACCAAACGGCCTCGCCTCGCCCGGATCTCCTCGCCCCGGGTCCTCCTCGTCCTGGTTCCTGCGAGGTCTAATTTTTCTACTAAGTCCCCGAATTCCCAGATTCATGTGCCCTTGTTCATCATGCCATAACTCATCATCCGTAGATCCGATTCATGCATATAGCATATCAAAATGTTCATCTCAGAGAGCACATCATTTCATTCCATTACATCATTTTCATTTGAGTTCATCTTGATGCCCGAAATGCCGTTAGAAGAGGGCTACTTGAGATAATTGTCATATCTGCTGCTTCATTTAGCTTTTTGTCATTTTTGCCATGATTATTGTGTGCGTGTTATGCCCGTGAGTTCTACATATGTTTTGTTAAGGGTTTTGTCATATTTCCAGAGGTGCAACCCATGTATTTTTGTGATGTGTGTGGTGACTAGTACAAGCTTGCAAAGTGGTGCACTTGTTAATTCTGATTTCAGGGACTTAGCATTTCCACTAAGTCCTTGAGCTGTTTATCTCATGGGGCCATATGTTCATGTTGTTTCCGAGTGATCCGTGCCTCTTTTGAGGATGATCAGTAAGGATGTTTTGTTAATCTTGTAATTATCTATCCATCCATGTCTTTGTTTGCAATTATGGAGCACCCAAGCTTGAGTCAATCGAGCTCTACTTTTGCTACTTCGTGAATCTGGGCAGATTGTCAACTTGTTTGCAATTTTGCCGGTGTTGTTGTAGCTGATCCGTGCATGCTATGCTATTGTTCTTGCCATGTCTAGCTTGAATTTTGTGTGTTCTTAATATGTGTATGCTTAGTTGGTCATGACTTGCACCATAGTGAGTGCATCGAGCTCGTAAACATGCCTACTTGAGTTATGTTTCAGCATGTTCCAGTTTTCACCAAGTCTGAAAACTGATTATGTTTTTGCTATGTTCACATGCTTGCAATTGTATTTTCTGATCCCTTTTGGCTCAAGGTCACTAAGGGACTTTTGTTAAGCTCTTTGAGTAGCTCCATTCCATGCTTTACTTTGCCATGTTCAGGTCCTGTAGCATGTAGTTTTGTTGCTCCGAAGTGGGCTACCTGATCTGAAATTCCAGACAAGTGTTGATTTCACTAAGTCTGAGATCTGTTTGCCATATGCATTTTTGCCATGCTTGTTTGAACCTGTTAATGGATGAATTGGCCATAGCTCAGTGCTAGACTTTTGTTAACCATCTTGAATGCGTCCCTGCCATGTATTTTGTTGTCATGTTTGGGTGTTGTAGCATGTTCATCTCATTGCATTTAGATGGCTACTTGCTGTAAATCGCAGACCGGTGTCATATTCGAATCGCTTGCCATTTCCAAACCGTAGCTCCGATTCTGGCGTTCTTTATATCGTTTTCAAGCGATTTAATCTCATCTTTCCAGTGGCACACTTGGATTTCCAAGTTTAGGCCAGGTTCATGCATTCCTTGTCACATCTTGCATATGCATCCCGCATCGCATCCCGCATAGCATATCATCTTTGCATCATAACGTTTGTCCCTTGCACATGGTTGATTGTGTCCTTGTTGCTTGTTTGTCTTGTTTGGGTAGAGCCGGGAGACGAGTTCGCTAACGAGGAGCCCGTTGAGTTTGCTTTCGAGGATCCAGTCAACTCTGACAACTGTGCAGGCAAGATGATCATACCCTCGAAATCACTACTATCTTTGCTATGCTAGATTGCTCGCTCTTTCGCTGTGCCAATGCTACGATGCCTACCATTTGCTTTCAAGACTCCCAAATTGCCATGTCAAACCTCTAACCCACCATGTCCTAGCAAACCGTTGATTGGCTATGTTACCGCTTTGCTCAGCCCTTCTTATAGCGTTGCTAGTTGCAGGTGAAGATCGAAGGCCGTTCCTTGTTGGAACATTTATTTACTTGTTGGGATATCATTATATTGCTATGTTATCTTAATGCATCTATATACTTGGTAAAGGGTGGAAGGCTCGGCCTCTCGCCTAGTGTTTTGTTCCACTCTTGCCGCCCTAGTTTCCGTCATATCGGTGTTATGTTCCCGGATTTTGCGTTCCTTACGCGGTTGGGTTATAATGGGAACCCCTTGATAGTTCACCTTGATTAAAGCTTTTCCAGCAATGCCCAACCTTGGTTTTACCATTTTCCACCTAGCCTTTTTTCCCTTGGGTTCTGCAGACTCAAGGGTCATCGTTATTTTAACCCCCCCGGGCGAGTGCTCCTCTGAGTGTTGGTCCACCTGTCAGATGCCGGTGGCCACCAGGGGCAACTCTGGGCTGGCCTACCCGTACCAAAGACAATCTGAGTGCCCTGAGAAAGAGATATGTGCAGCTCCTATCGGGATTTGTCGGCACATTCGGGCGGTGTTGCTAGTCTTCTTTTAACCTGTCGAAGTGTCTTGAAGAACCGAGATACCGAGTCTGATTGGAACGTCTTGGGAGGAGGTCTATTCCTTCGTTGACCGTGAGAGCTTGTCATGGGCTAAGTTGGGACTCCCCTGCAGGGATTTGAACTTTCGAAAGCCGTGCCCGCGGTTATGGGCAGATGGGAATTTTTTAATGTCCGGTTGTAGATAACTTGAACCTTAACTTATTTAAAATGAATCAACAGCGTGTGTAACCATGATGGTCTCTTTCCGATGGAGTCCGCGAAGTGAACACGGTGTTGGAGTTATGCTTGACGTAGGTTGTTTTAGGATCACTTCTTGATCATATTTTTATCGACCGTGCTTGGCCTTCTCTTCTCGCTCTCACTTGCGTATGTTAGCCACCATATATGCTAGTCGCTTGCTGCAACTCCACCTCATACCTTTACCTTACCCATAAGCTTAAATAGTTTTGATCGCGAGGGTGCGAGATTGCTGAGTCCCCGTGGCTCACAGATACTTCCAGAACCAGCTTGCAGGTGCCGTTGAACCGTGCAGATGACGCAACCAAGCTTAGGAGGAGCTCGATGAAGATCTTGTCCTTTGTGTTGTTTCGTTCTAGTTGCTCAGTAGTGGAGGCCAGTTGGGGTCGATCGGGGACCTTTGTCGCATTTGGGGTTCTTCTTTTATTTTGGTTCCGTAGTCGGACCTTGATTGTATCTGGTTGATGTAATGCTTTATTCATGTATTTGTGTGAAGTGGCGATTGTAAGCCAACTATGTATATTTTCCCCTATTGTATTACCTGGGTTTTTTACGAAGATTACCTCACTTGCGACATTGCTTTCAATGCGGTTATGCCTCTAAGTCGTGCTTCGACACGTGGGAGATATAGCCGCATCGAGGGCGTTACAAGTTGGTGTCAGAGCCTTCCCCGACCTTAGGGGCCCCATTGCTTGATCATTTTTAGCGGCCGAGTTGTGTCTAGAAAAATGTTTTGAGTCATTTAGGAATTATATATCGGAGAGTTTAGGAATTCTTTTACTCCTCAGTCCCTTCATCGGTCTGGTGAGGCATCCTGACGTAGAGTTTTGACTCTTCTCTTCTCAAATTTCACTAAACTTTTTTTAGGATCATGCGGGTATCTTGGAATCGTTCCGATGGTTTTATGATGAGAACATTGTCTTGGTGCCTCCTGTCAGGGGTTTTGTGGAAGTGTCCCGGGGAGTTGAGCTCTGAGGTGTTGTCGTCATAATTTTATCGTTGCAATTCTGGAATACCTGAGTTTAGTACGCCGACATCGAAAATCTCTTTTATGCAGTTCATTGGTGAGATAACCTCGACGCCACCCAGTACTGGGGCGGGAGTTCGGGAGTATCTCCATGACTTGTATAACGGATGCTTTTCGAAGGTTGAGGTAGATGGTTTCCAAAGGTTTCTTGGTTATGTGTTGAAGGATGGATACAACTGGATGTAGGATTTGCTAGATTTGAGTGAGATATTATGCTTCCCCTGTATCCCCAACACCTGATTGCATAACCGGAAAGGTTCGGGAGTTTCATAGGTGGGAACTCAAGTAGCTCTTAGGATATCTTCTCGACAGATGTATGATATGAAATTGGGGTTCGACGTCTAGTGGTCCGCCTATTCACGGTTGGTTTTACAGTGGTCTCGTTGTGTCTTAAAGAGTCCTTGGCTATGCCGACTCGGGGACACTTCGTATGTCATGTGCACTGCCTTGTACATGATGGTAGTGTACGATCGAGCCCGTGTAGGCCCCACCACGAAAACTTCGGACGGAATCTCTATCATATGTGTGTTCCGGCTTATTCTGCAAGCCAATCCTTGTTTTGTTTTGATTTGTGGTATTCGAGTTGCTTCAAAGTCAAATGTTGATTCCATCCCTTTCCTAAGTGGTGTTCTCATACTCCTATGCGAGTACTAATCCTCCTTGATAATCGATATTGTGATGCCAATCTTGTTTCACCGGCGTGTTTTCTCTTCAAGTCGATCCGATCATTTTAACATCCGCAAGATCCAATCTCAGTTTTCATCAACGTTGTTTGCTTCATCCGTTTTGAAGTTGTCTTTGTTTTCCCCCCCCCCCCCCCCTTTTTTTTTATATTTGATTCAGATTCCTTAATCACTATCCATTTTATTGATGAAAGTCCCTCCATTCTATTTCCTTCATGTTCTTATCCGGTGAATCTCAGGAAGATGCTAACGGAGATTCAAGTTCATCATTCTTCATTCTTTTCTTCTACGGTGGAGTTAATTCAAGCTTTCGGTGTTGATCATATTCTTTTCCGTATTTCAAATGCCTTCTCATGCCGGTGCACCTCACATTTAGTCATTTCTCGCTATTCATTTGTTCCGAAGTGCTGATTATGTCTAAGAGGATTTGTGTCTCCATTATCATTCCGTCCAAGATATTTTGAGGTTGTTATCTCTTTCAAGCCATTTTATTCAGCGTGGGAGTTATAGTTGTTTATTTCGAGTGGGCCCTAACCCACAGGCCTCTTCCCAGGATCTTACCTGACTCTTCTTATTTTCCCGGAGCTACCCTAAATTCATTTCAAAGTTTGACGTAAAAATGAATTATCATCAGTCAAATGTATTTCTCCAAGATCTGTCAAATTCTTTTCATCATTGGTTCAACTTGCCTATTCTTATTTATTTCGGAGTTCCTCAACATTCATGATAGTGTTTCTCGCCGTAATTCTCAGATTTTGAAGACCGAAGAAGAGTTTTTCCTCCATATCTTATCCGCTCTCTCAGAGATTCATGGTTCTAGTTCGAGGCCATCCTCTCATAATTGTTTTGATCGTGAAAATTCTTTTTATCCATCCGGTGCAAATTCAGAGTCTCCTCAGTTTGATTATCCGAAGTCCATCTATTCAGGTTTATTCATTCTCAGCTGTCAGTTATCATTCTCCTATCTTGCCGGGGCATCAATCAAATATCCTCTAATCAGTTCTTGATCTCTTCGTTCTGATGTATCTAAATCCCCTCAAGGTTCTTCGTTCATTTGATAATTCTTTCCGGTGTTTCTTTATCTTTTCTTCGCTCATTTTCAATTCTTACGGTGGTTCATTCAAGATTTCTATTCCTTCATTATCATATCAAATCCTTTTCTACGAGTATAAGTAGTGTGCCAAATCCATTGTTTATCATCAATTTAATTGATGAAGGACAACCATAATGTAATTCTTATTCTTGCTTCATCCTAGTGATTAATTCCTTATTCCGGAATGGGTCATCATACATATTCTTGGTTTCAAGTGCCCATCTTTCTTTCCCAGAGTTCCAAGCTCTAATTATCATGGATATCTATCTAAATCATTGCAAGGATTCACCTTGTGTTTTCAATTCCTCTTTCTTTTCATTCTTTTTGTTTGTTTTTGTTTACCGGAGTTCTTCATGAAGGTTCTTTATGATGGTTCATCAAGGATTTAATTCCTTCTCGAAGTGTTCGTCAAGATTCTTTTCAGGGGAACTCAAGTTTTCTTCTTCTTGCTATCCGGAGTGCAATTCTTTCTTCCATATTATTGGAGGTGGTATTATGTCATTTTGATAATTTGAGTTCATGTTTTCATGATTCACATGTTGTCAAGAATGAGATATTTTAAATCCATCAATCTCGTCATTGGAGTTATCTTGTGTTATATTTCACCTAAAGCCATCCCTAAGGACTGTTGCTATCTATGGTGCTCATAAATACTCCAAGTTCTTCATTAATCCTCCCGGTGAAATAAGTTTCTCGTCTCCTCGTTCATATCAATCCAATTCTTTTCCCGTGAGTGGCAGGTTGCCACCTCATAATTTGAGATGTAATCCATAAGACCATATCAAGCTTATTCTTTTCGTTGTTGGTTTCCAACAACTCCGTTCGACCCTTCTCCTATAGATGCCTTTCAAGCTCTTTTGTGGTAGAAGTTGGCATTTTCCTCTCCATTCTTCTATTTCAATTATCTATCTTCTATTCTTTTGTTCCGGAGCCATTGTGATGTTGCTCTTTTCTCTTATCATCTTGGATCGTGTTCTTTTCATGGCTATCCACTTAACCGGAGCGTTGGGTACCTTTTGCTCAAGTGCTCTCATTTCATCAAGTCTTCATCTCTTTTCAACCGACGTGCTACCCGAATCGGTTATTTCTTATTCCTCTTTCTTAACGGAGTGCTTTCAACTTTGTTCTTCTCCGTTGTTTTATTTCTTTCAATTTGTTCAACCTTTTCAAGGTTCTTTGGTTTCACTCGTTTGTCAATGAAGCAACTTAGTTTTACCTCTCCTCTTGTCTATTCCGTTTGTTCCTCCGGTGCCATTCTAGATCTCGGGACGAGATCCTCTCGTAGTGGTGGAGTGTTGTAACGCCCCGAGACCGATGTGCCAGGTGTCGTCCAGTTATTCGCTGTTGTTGCCTTGTCATTGCTTGCGTGTCTTGCATTGCATATCATGTCATCATGTGCATTTCATTTGCATACGTGTTCGTCTCATGCATTCGAGCATTTTCCCCGTTGTCCGTTTTGCATTCCGGCGCTTCGTTTCCTCCGGTGGTCAATTCTAGCTTTCTTTCGTGTGTGGGGATTAAACATTTCCGGATTGGACCGAGACTTGCCAAGCGGCCTTGGTTTACTGCCGTAGACCGCCTGTCAAGTTTCGTATCATTTGGACTTTGTTCGATACTCCAACGGTTAACCGAGGGAGCGAAAAGGCCTCGTGTGTGTTGCAGCCCAACACCCCTCCAATTTGGCCAAAACCCACCTAAGCCTTTTCCATCATCTAGAGCGTTCGATCACGATCGCGTGGCCGAAAACCGCACCTCATTTGGACTCTCCTAGCTCCCTCTACCTATATATATGTGTCTCCCTCTGAAATTCTCGCGCAGATAAACCCTAACCTTCGTCCACCTCGCGCCGCCGGACAAATTCGTCCGCACCGGACATGTCCGCCGCCTCAGCCACGTCGCCCGGACCAATCCCGGGGCAACACATCAGCTCCGCCGACTCCCTCCTCCAATCCCACGGTGCCACGTCGCCTGCGCCGCGCCCCACCTCACCGCGCCTCCTCCCGCGGCCCGCCGGACCCGAGGCAGGCCCGCCCGGGCCCGGATCTGCGCCCGCCGCCTGGCCTTCGCCACCAACCGCCCGCGCCGCCACCGGACCGCTCCAGCCCTGCCGCCTCTTCGCCGTGGCACCCCGCCGCCGCCGACGGCCGCGCCGGTGCGCCTCCCCGTCTTCTCGCTGGAGACCGCCGCCGCCGCCTGCCTCCTTGCTCTGCCGCCATGCCGCGCGCTCCTCTCGCCGTAGCCGCGCCACCGAGCCCGCTCCTTGCTGGCCGGCCACCGGAGCTGCCCCGCGCCGCCCGTAGCCGCGGCCATCGCCGGACCTCCTCCTCGCCGGCGTCCAAGCTCGCCGGAGCGCGCCATTTCGCCGTTCCGGCCGGATCCACTCGAGGTGGATGAGATCCACCACCTCCTCCAACCAAACGGCCTCGCCTCGCCCGGATCTCCTCGTCCCGGGTCCACCTCGTCCCGGTTCGCGCGAGGTCTAATTTTTCTACTAAGTCCCCGAATTCCCAGATTCATGTGCCCTTGTTCATCATGCCATAACTCATCATCCGTAGATCCGATTCATGCATATAGCATATCAAAATGTTCATCTCAGAGAGCACATCATTTCATTCCACTGCATCATTTTCATTTGAGTTCATCTTGATGCCCGAAATGCCGTTAGAAGAGGGCTACTTGAGATAATTGTCAGATCTGCTGCTTCATTTAGCTTTTTGTCATTTTTGCCATGATTATTGTGTGCATGTTATGCCCGTGAGTTCTACATATGTTTTGTTAAGGCTTTTGTCATCTTTCCAGAGGTGCAACCCATGTATTTTTGTGATGTGTGTGGTGACTAGTACAAGCTTGCAAAGTGGTGCACTTGTTAATTCTGATTTCAGGGACTTAGCATTTCCACCAAGTCCTTAAGCTGTTTATCTCATGAGGCCATATGTTCATGTTGTTTCCGATTGATCCGTGCCTCTTTTGAGGATGATCAGTAAGGATGTTTTGTTAATCTTGTAATTCTATATCCATCCATGTCTTTGTTTGCAATTATGGAGCACCCTAGCTTGAGTCAATCGAGCTGTACTTTTGCTACTTCGTGAATATGGGCAGATTGTCAACTTGTTTGCAATTTTGCCGGTGTTGTTGTAGTTGATCCGTGCATGCTATGCTATTGTTCTTGCCATGTCTAGCTTGAATTTTGTGTGTTCTTAATATGTGTATGCTTAGTTGGTCATGACTTGCACCATAGTGAGTGCATCGAGCTCGTAAACATGCCTACTTGAGTTATGTTTCAGCATGTTCCAGTTTACACTAAGTCTGAAAACTGATTATGTTTTTGCTATGTTCATATGCTTGCAATTGTATTTTCTGATCCCTTTTGGCTCAAGGTCACTAAGGGACTTTTGTTAATCTCTTTGAGTAGCTCCATTCCATGCTTTACTTTTCCATGTTCAGGTCCTGTAGCATGTAGTTTTGTTGTTCCGAAGTGGGCTACCTGATCTGAAATTCCAGACAAGTGTTGATTTCACTAAGTCTGAGATCTGTTTGCCATATGCATTTTTGCCATGCTTGTTTGAACCTGTTAATGGAAGAATTGGCTGTAGCTCAGTGCTAGACTTTTGTTAAGAATCTTGAATGCATCCCTGCCATTTATTTTGTTGTCATGTTTGGGTGCTGTAGCATGTTCATCTCATTGCATTTAGATGTCTACTTGCTGTAAATCGCAGACCGGTGTCATATTCGAATCGCTTGCCATTTCCAAACCGTAGCTCCGATTCCGGCGTTCTTTATATCGTTTTCAAGCGATTTCATCTCATATTTCGAGTGGCACACTTGGAATTCCAAGTTGAGGCCAGGTTCATGCATTCCTTGTCACATCCCGCATATGCATCCCGCATCGCATCCCGCATAGCATATCATCTTTGCATCATAACGTTTATCCCTTGCACGTGGTTGATTGTGTCCTTGTTGCTTGTTTGTCTTGTTTGGGTAGAGACAGGAGACGAGTTCGCTAACGAGGAGCCCGTTGAGTTTGCTTTCGAGGATCCAGTCAACTCTGACAACTGTGCAGGCAAGATGATCATACCCTCGAAATCACTACTATCTTTGCTATGCTAGATTGCTCGCTCTTTCGCTATGCCAATGCTACGATGCCTACCATTTGCTTTCAAGCCTCCCAAATTGCCATGTCAAACCTCTAACCCACCATGTCCTAGCAAACCGTTGATTGGCTATGTTACAGCTTTGCTCAGCCCCTCTTATAGCGTTGCTAGTTGCAGGTGAAGATCGAAGGCCGTTCCTTGTTGGAACATTTATTTACTTGTTGGGATATCATTAGCTATGTTATCTTAATGCATCTATATACTTGGTAAAGGGTGGAAGGCTCGGCCTCTCGCCTAGTGTTTTGTTCCACTCTTGCCGCCCTAGTTTCCGTCATATCGCTGCTATGTTCCCGGATTTTGCGTTCCTTACGCGGTTGCGTTATAATGGGAACCCCTTGATAGTTCGCCTTGATTAAAGCTTTTCCAGCAATGCCCAACCTTGGTTTTACCATTTGCCACCTAGCCTTTTTTTCCCTTGGGTTCATCGTTATTTTAACACCCCCGGGCCAGTGCTCCTCTGAGTGTTGGTCCACCTGTCAGCTGCCGGTGGCCACCAGGGGCAACTTTGGGCTGGCCTACCCGTACCTAAGACAATCTGAGTGTGCCCTGAGAAAGAGATATGTGCAGCTCCTATCGGGATTTGTCGGCATATTCGGGCGGTGTTGCTGGTCTTGTTTTAACCTGTCGAAGTGTCTTGAAGAACCGAGATACCGAGTCTGATCGGAACGTCTTGGGAGGAGGTCTATTCCTTCGTTGACCGTGAGAGCTTGTCATGGGCTAAGTTGGGACTCCCCTGCAGGGATTTGAACTTTTGAAAGCTGTGCTCGCGGTTATGGGCAGATGGGAATTTGTTAATGTTCGGTTGTAGATAACTTGAACCTTAACTTATTTAAAATGAATCAACAGCGTGTGTAACTATGATGGTTTCTTTCCGGCGGAGTCCGGGAAGTGAACACGGTGTTGGAGTTATGCTTGACGTAGGTTGTTTTAGGATCACTTCTTGATCATATTTTTATCGACCGTGCTTGGCCTTCTCTTCTCGCTCTCATTTGTGTATGTTAGCCACCATATATGCTAGTCGCTTGCTGCAACTCCACGTCATACCTTTACCTTACCCATAAGCTTAAATAGTTTTGATCGCGAGGGTGCGAGATTGCTGAGTCCCCGTGGCTCACAGCTACTTCCAAAACCAGCTTGCAGGTGCCGTTGAACCGTGCAGATGACGCAACCAAGCTCAGGAGGAGCTCGATGAAGATCTTGTCCTTTGTGTTGTTTCGTTCTAGTTGCTCAGTAGTGGAGCCCAGTTGGGGTCGATCGGGGACCTTTGTCGCATTTGGGGTTCTTCTTTTATTTTGGTTCCATAGTCGGACCTTGATTGTATCTGGTTGATGTAATGCTTTATTCATGTATTTGTGTGAAGTGGCGATTGTAAGCCAACTATGTATATTTTCCCCTATTGTATTACCTGGGTTGTTTGCGAAGATTACCTCACTTGCGACATTGCTTTCAATGCGGTTATGCCTCTAAGTCGTGCTTCGACACGTGGGAGATATAGCCGCATCGAGGGCGTTACAGTGGGTGACGTATCTGCGAGGTCGGGGCGGCGACGTGGAGCCTGCCCAGGTGTTCAGGGGCGCGGGCGGCAAGCAGCTGGCGCCGTGGTGAGCTCGCGCTCACCGGCGTCACCTCTCTGCCTGCCTGGCAAGAGGAAGCAGCTGGCTGGCACGGGCCAGCACAGTGTTTGGCCGGCCAGTGGGCTGCCAGGTGAGTTTCTCTCCCTCTCTTAATTTTGTTTTTGTTTTTTTTCTATTTTTCTGTAACTGTGTGGCTTTATTAAAAATAGTTAGGCACTTCCAAAAATTCTGAAAATAATGAGGGGCTCTGTTTGGATTATTTTCAACAGCCCACACTTATTTCTAGAATTATTTGGGCATTTAAAATATTTATTAGCATTTAAATGCCCAAGTGCAAGTTATCTATGATTTAATTCAATGACCTTGTGATGACCTAGAAAAATGTGAACCTATTTTGTCAGAGGTTCTAACACAAGACAAAAAGGGTGGACTTTTTAGAAGGTCATTTCAGGTTCATTGAAAATGATTTTAGTAAACCCTAGTTGTTTCAGGGGGTGCTGGGGGTTCTGCCATCCCCATTTCAGGATTCTGGAAAAGTTGACATGATGCAACACTCTAATGCATGAACTAGCTAGGGTGTGACAACTCACCCCCACTCAAAAGAATCTCACCCCGAGATTTAGGATCCGGTGGGAAGAAGGTGGGGTACTCAAGTCGAAGACGATCCTTCCATTCCCAAGTGGCTTCCTTCTTGGAATGGTGTGACCATTGAACCTTGAGGAACTTGATGGTATGGCGTCGAGTGGTACGCTCGGCTTGATCGAGGATACGAACGGGATATTCCCGATATGTGAGATTATCTTGGAGATCAAGCGTTTTGTGGTCCACTCCACGGATAGGATCCACGAAGCAACGCCTGAGTTGAGAAACGGGGAAGACATCATGAACTCTGGAAAGATGCGGAGGTAGTTCCAATTGGTAGGCAACTTCTCCTCGTTTGGCAAGAATGCGAAAGGGTCCAATGTAACGAGGAGCCAATTTGCCTTTGATACCGAAATGATGGGTTCCCTTCAAAGGAGTAACCCAAAGGTAAGCCTTCTTGCCAACATCATAAGTCGTGAGCTTATGTTTGTGATCATATTGGCTCTTTTGATGAGATTGGGCGGTTTTCAATTTCTCATGAATAATGCGAACCTGCTCTTCTGCTTCCTGAATCATATCCGGGCCAAAGAGTTGTCTTTCCCCGCTTTCTGACCAGTTAAGAGGCGTTCAGCATTTTCATCCATAGAGAACTTCAAAAGGAGCTTTGCCCAAACTAGCTTGATAACTATTGTTATAAGCAAACTCTGTGAATGGAAGTCATTTCTCCCAATCCATACCTAAAGAGATGACAGAAGCTCGGAGCATGTCCTCTAGAATTTGATTGACTCGTTCTACTTGACCACTTGATTGTGGGTGGAAGGCGGTGCTAAAGGAGAGATGAGTTCCCATAGCATTTTGGAAACTTTCCCAAAATCAAGAGGTGAAAAGACTCCCATGGTCTGAGTTAATCTCCAATGGAACACCATGAAGAGACACTATTTCGGGAGATGTACAAGTCAGCTAGCTGCCTAGTGGTTATACTCTCACGAATAGGTAGGAAGTGGGATACTTTGGAAAGACGATTGACAACAACGAAGATAGCATTATTCCCCTTCTTGGTCCTGGGAAACCCGGTAATGAAATCCATACTGATTTTTCCCATTTCCATTCAGGAACAGCCGAAGGTTGAAGGGTGCCAGCAGGCCATTGATGCTCTGCTTTTACACGATGACAAACATCGCAATTAGCAATGTATTGAGCAATTTCTCTCTTCATCCTAGTCCACCAAAACCTCTAGCGTAGGTCTTGATACATTTTAGTACTACCAGTATGAATGGTGATAGGGGATTCATGAGCTTCCTTAAGGATCAATTGCCGTAGTTGCTGTTTCTTGGGAACCACTATGCGGTTCTCAAAGAAGACAACACCTTGATCGTTCACAGAGAAACATTTAGCAGCTCCGGTAGCAATGTTCTTCTTGATCCGAGATATCCCCTTGTCATACCGCTGGGCGGTTATGATCTGATCCATAAGGGTCGGTTTCACCACCAAGGTACATAGGAATCCCTGAGGAACAATGTGAAGATTAAGCTTCCGAAATTCCTCATGGAGAACTGGTTGACCTTGTTGTAACATCAGGTTGTTATAATAGGATTTACGACTTAGTGCATCAGCCATAACATTGTGTTTTCCTGGGGTGTAAGTTATCCCTAAGTCGTAATCTGAGATCAACTCGAACCAACGTCTTTGCCTGAGATTCTAATCCGGTTGGGTGAAGATATATTTCAGACTTTGGTGATCAGTGAAGATCTCGCAATGATTACTGAGGAGGTAATGTCGCCAAGTTTTAAGTGCATGGACTACAGCTGCAAGCTCTAGATCATGTGTGGGATGGTTTTCCTCGTGTGGGTGTAATTGCCGTGAAGCATAGGCAATTACCTGCCGATCTTGCATGAGTATGCACCCTAGTCCTTGTCGCGAGGCGTCACAATAGATAATAAAGTCCTTCGAGAAATCTGGTGGTACTAGTACAGGAGCAGATGTCAGGCGTCTTTTCAGTTCTGAAAGCTGAACTCGCACTGTGGGGTCCACTCGAACTTTTTATCTTTCTTGAGGAGTTCAGTTAGAGGTTTAGCAACATTGGAGAAATTCTCGACGAAGCGGCGACAGTAGCTCGCTAAGCCAAGGAAACTCCAAACTTGCTTGACCGTTTCAGGTGGAGTCCAATCAAGGACAGCTTGAACTCGCTCGGGATTGACAGCAATACCCTTACCAGAGATTACATGGCCTAGGTAGGTCACTTCTGGCAACCAAAATTCACATTTGGAGAATTTGGCATAAAGGCGGTGCTCTCGAAGTTTTGTCAATACCAGCCTTAGATGTTCGGCATGTTCTTCCTCATTCTTGGAGTAGATGAGTATATCATCGAGGTATACCACGACGTATTTATCCAAATACTCCATGAAGATTGAGTTCATTAACCGAGAGAACGTGGCTGGGGCATTGGTTAAACCGAAGGACATGACAGTGTACTCGTATTGGCCATAACGAGTAACAAAGGCCGTTTTGGGAATGTCCCTATTTTTTATTTTGATTTGATGGTAGCCCAACCTCAAATCCATTTTGGAAAAGATTGAGGATCCAACGAGCTGATCATACAGACCGTTGATCCTGGGGAGCAGATACTTGTTCTTGATAATGACCAAGTTGACAGGTCGGTAATCTACAACCATCCGATCCGTTCCATCCTTCTTCTTGACGAAGAGGATAGGGCAAGCCCATGGAGAAGAACTAGGACGGATGAAACCCTTTTTCAAGGACTCATCGAGTTGTTTCTTAAGTTCAGCTAGTTCTAGGGGTGCCATCTTATAGGGTCTTCTAGAGATCGGGACGGTTCCTGAAACAAGGTGTATCACGAACTCAACATCCCTGTCAGGTGGAACACCTGGCAATTCTTTTGGAAAGACATCCGGGAAGTCACGGACTACCAGAATATCTTCAAGGTCTGGAAGGGGGTTGGCATTTAGGGAGTAAAGCTGGCGCTTGGCAACTTGAGTTAAGACATTGACTGTCTTGCCCGATGGATGAGTAAGTTGAACAGTTCTAGTAGAGCAATCAATCTTAACATAATGCGCTAACATCCAGTCCGTACCCAAGATGATGTTTATGTCCGAGGACTTGAGAGCTATTAGTGATGCAAGGAAGATAAGTCTATCGACAAGGATTTCATTCCCATGGCTTACTCTAGAAGTTTGCCATTTGGAACCCGAAGTTTGAATTACCATGGAAGTGGGCATGTCACAGAATGTCGTGTTATGCAATCGAGCATAGCTCTCAGATATGAATGAATGAGATTGACGGTGTCCTGGACTAGGGGGTACTCACCACGTCATCTCCCGATCTGTTAGATTGGGCCGAGGAACCCCATGGCCATATACTCATGGGCCAGTTCGGACAGTTGCCGCATACATGGAAGATTCCACAAGACTTGGTGATCAAGACAAGGACTCCTCCCCACTGACGTATTCGGCTAGGACTCTTGTTATCCTAGGCCTCCGGTACATTATATAAACCGAGGCCATGCTAGTCGATAGAGAACATACAATCATACCATAGGCTAGCTTTTAGGGCTTAGCCTCTCCGATCTCGTGGTAGATCAACTCTTGTAATACCCATATCATCAAGAATAAATCAAGCAGGATGTAGGGTTTTACCTCCATCAAGAGGGCCCGAACCTGGGTAAAAAACATCGTGTCCCCTGCCTCCTGTTACCATCCGCCTTAGACGCACAGTTCGAGACCCCCTCCCCGAGATCCGCCGGTTTTTACACTGACATTGGTGCTTTCATTGAGAGTTCCGCTGTGTGTTCGGCAAAAGATTGATGGCTCGCCTGCAGATCAACCGCGACATCGGCATCTTCGTCACCAGCTCGACTGGTCACCTTGGTTCGACCAAGGACTGCGCCCTACCTCCGATCGTCATGTTCATATGAGGGCATTTATAAACATCAACTCCGATCTCTATCAAGATCATGGAGGAATCATCCAGGGAGACTGGGGGCTCAACATCAACATTGCCGTCGGGCAACCGTACTATTTTTCTGGACATCAAACTTGTGTCCGCCGCCACCGCCTCCTCAAGTGTCTTTTTAACGATTGCTTCGGTGGAATTGTGCGGAATTGAGTCTACAACAACCCTGGAAAATTTCGTCGAGTTCCGATGGAGAAATCTCTGGCAACCCACGATATACCAGAGCCCTGTCAAATCTGGACGGGAATCTGGACGAGTTTAGGGCGTGGTGTCCAGCTTCTAGCTCGGATGTCCTTTGGAAAATCCAACCGTTGATCGGCTGAGGAATTCCTATATCTACCACCTCTCAAAATTTCAGCTCGATCCGACCGTCCAAACTCCAGGAACCTTCCGATTAGTGCATCACTTTTCGGATCTGTTTTCTGCGCGAAAACGAATCCGACCCAAGTTCGTCTTTTTTATGAACGGGATTTCGAACATCCCTTTTGAAGGAAGTTTTGTATGGGGTATTGTGTTTTGTTCCTGAACAAATCCCACCAACTTTAAGATCTTTTGAACATGATCTTCAACATCATGCTGGTGTCAAACCAGTCCGGTAATATTGCTCCACGGCTGCCGACCTACGCTAGAAACGTCGTCACTTTGTTGAGCCGAGGTCAACTTCTTCGGATCATCATCTCGGCAAGCCGATCAAGAGTCCGGGATCGTGAAGGATAAATCATCACCAACATCGCCGCCCCACGGATTACACGGAGCGGGCATACCGGCATCGCCGCACGGTCGCTTCATTAAGCCGGTATCGACCACGTCACGACCTGCATCGGCAGGGCCGCACTATTGCTTCTTCAAGCTGATGTCCATCACGCCGACCTACTTTGACATCTCGGCTGGACCGGGGGCTTCACCATCTCTTCATCAACCTACTCCGGACACTTCGGTGTCACTAGCCGACCAGCTCCGTCACGTTAGTTGCACCGAGGGCTTTGCCTCGGCGAGCCAACCTTTGCCAGCATTGCCATGCCGTCGTTTTATCGCCCATTAGGCAATGGGTGTGAGAATCGAGTCCCAATTTGGGGAATCAGCTTCCTTCGGATTGCTACAACAAATAAACCAGGTGCTATTAATCCCGGTATTTTTTGCTTGTTTGGGTTCATTTTTCCCAAGGAATTATTACTCTGCCTTGTCCATCATATGTACACAGGTCTATCAAATGGTGGCCGCATTAACGACGGTCACATGGTGGTTCGGTCAGTCTCCGTACATAGTCCGGCGAATGCCGCATCCGGAACTCGGACCGACCTGTGAATTCAGACTTTGCCACGCCTTTACCGCATCACGCCGATGCCCTGCATCGACATTGACTTCGGCGCCAGGCCATATTTCTTTTATTACTCACTTTGCATAAATTATTTATCATGCAACATTTTTTATTATTATCATTATTATTATTATCTCTGGTTTGCACTATTTTTTGTGCATAGGAAAATGATCTGGGTTGGGCAGTATCGTCAACTCATCGTACTGACATACCATGCCACCTCGGCTAGATGGGGGACTCCGGCATCACTCTGCCGGCCTGCATTGACCGTGCTATGTCACCACTTCGGCGTGTCCAGCTCTCCGTTCCGCCACCTCGGGACCGGCTTGGGGGATGGAACCTTGTCCCGCATCAAGCTCGGACCGCGTCATCAATGCCGAACACATTAACCAGCTAAGTCGCTTTCATGCTCAAAGTTTTAATTTTTAACTTGTGTTCGGTTCGACCAAGCATTATACTTTTTTGGAAAAAAGTTGCTTGTAAAAAATCTCCTTGTCAAAACTTTGTTTGTGACATGCAAATTCAAATACCCCGTTTTTTTGGGGGCTCCCTTGACGGAGCTTTTCCTCTTGCATATGATTATACTTGTACGGCTTCGTTCCTTGTTCGTGTATTATGCCACAATATGCACCATATTAACATAAGCGATTTTCAAGCTGGGTTGCCTGGCTCCTATGCTTACCCCTACATTCCCGATTGTTCGGCTAGGGAGTAAAGGGAGCACCTCTGCGATTGTCACGACCGGGTCATCCGAGCTCTGACCTCAGACTGGGTGAAGCCGAAAGCTAGCGCTCTTATTGTTTTCAATCATGATCGGCACACAACGGAACTCATGAGTACAAAAAATCTATTGCACAAGTCTCATAGTAATAATGAGCACCGAAGAAAGGTATCGATGGGGGTACAATTTTCTTCGAAGATGCTTCTTACACTTTGTTAGTAATATAGCATAAGTTCCCTGAGCGTGCTTTGTCTGTTACAGCCTTATGGCCTGATTGCCTGGTCATCGGAAACACCGTCGATACTCTCGACAGGCGGAGTACATGACACTTTTCGGCCCTTGGACAAAGAGGGAGAAGTCGACGGTTAGTTAAGACGCGTTTAAAGTTCGGGTGAACACAAATATGATACAAGTACTTCGGTACATACAATCATTATACATAAAATTCTTACCCAAGTCACTTGGGGGCTCTTAAAATTTATATATGAGCTGTAAATGTGTTTTCTTCTTGGTCGTTGTCAAAACACGACAGAAGCACAATTTTTTATTTCTCTTCCAATATTCAGATTGGCACGAACACTTGATCTTGTTCGAACGTCATGTTTTTACTGACGTTTTTTGGTTTTTCAAGCTTTTGGCAGTTTTAAACTATTTGTGTGTTTTCAGCACAAGTCTCGCAGTGCAACGCTAGACACCTTTAGAGATTCGGCAAAAACATTCTTGGATATTGCTATATATGCATCGGTGTCGAATTGTGTCTTTGGTCAATAGTTGGGTTGCCCGGCTCCTGTGCTTGCCTCCTACGTTCCGCTCTGTTCGGCTAGGTGTGCAAAGGGAGAACCACTACGATTGTGCTTCCGGCTCACTTGGTTAAGCACCTCAGTGGAGAAAGCTGAAAACTGACTGCCACAATAAGCGTAAACTGGTCAGTAATCCGATGACTGTATTAAATGACGGGCCATTCATAACATTGGCCGAAGTGTTTACGGCTTGACCTCGATTGTCGCCGAACACTATCAGGGGCTCGTAACTTGCCTCCCAAACTAAACTCCTCAATATTTTGCTCTTACATGAGAGCTGAGGTTTCATGATCATGCTTAGCATGACAACCCAAAGAAAGGGATCGATAGCGGTACTATTTTCTTTGGAAGACATTTCTTATGTTAAACAGTAATATAACACATCTCTCTGCGTACCTTTGTTTATAAAACCATATGGCCAGATTGCCTTGTTTGTCGTAAATCTTTGCCCTCATAAAGGCTTTATAAAGTAAGACAAACACTCCTCGGCTACTGGCCGAGGAGGTGGAAGCCGATGGTCGGTCAACAAAGTTTTGTACAATGCGGATCCGAGCATTAATGACATAAAGTACTTGGATACATAGAGTCATTACACATAATTTGTGATTTTACTATGGATATCGATCCTTAATTCGGCCACCCGTGCCCGCATTAAGGCTCGGGGGCTACTGGGCTTCAGGCTTATTATTTACCAATATTAAAGGGGCACATCGATCCCCTGATGTGGTGTTGCCACTCGACCAGTGTCTCGGGGGCTACTGCATTGCCTGTTCAATGTAGAAAATTTTAAGTGCAATACAGTTTCCGACGAGATTTTGATCCTCAGGTTGGTCGGCCGCACCCAACCCGAGTCTCGAGAACTGAGCACGCCGCTTTTTATGTCCCGAAGTATTCTGCCGAGCTAGGACTTGATCCTCAGGCCGATTTTAAAAATCAACCTGAGTCTCAGCGGCTACTGGGATCAGTGGTCTTACGTCATCCTTCAGGTGCATCTCGGGTTTTAAACCGATACACACCTTGAGGGCTACTGGCTATATATCTCGGCAGAGAATAAATTGCACCAATCAAAAATATGGACAGAAAATCGGCCCACAGTCGGGGTGGTGCACCACCTCGGAAGCAGTCCGACATAAAACTCGGGCGCTAGTGGCTGCCTCCATAGAGGGCATTTCCGGCATTAAGCTCGGCTAAACTCCTTAAACTTTTTTGAACCCAGGTGATATGACACCTCGGATATAGTCCGGCGTTGGAGCTCGGATATATTTCGGAGTTGGAGCTCGGATACATTTCGGCGTTGGAGCTCGAAAGCAGTCCGACATTGGTGCTCGGCTGCAAAAAATACCTCGAATGTAGTCCGGCGTTAGAACTCGAACGCAAGAGGACACTGCCTCCCGGGAACAACTTCAAACCCGAGGTGTGGCATAAAAATAACAAGGCATTGATAAAGGCCGGAAACTTAAAGGGGCTCCTCGGATACCCGACGTGTAAACTCGTCGAATGCATTTCGGCAATCCTCAAGATCGAAGATGAGAAGATTTGTTGAACCAGTTTTCAAGACCGACAACCGAAGATGAAGAACCATTCGGAAGAATCGAGGAGCGTCCCTAACTTGAAGACCGGTTCAGGGGGCTACTGACGGTGTCCGGGACTAGGGGGTACTCACCACGTCATCTCCCGATCTGTTAGATTGGGCCGAGGACCCCCATGGCCGTATACTCATGGGCCAGTTCGGACAGTTGCCGCATACATGGAAGATTCCACAAGACTTGGTGATCAAGACAAGGACTCCTCCCCACCGGCGTATTCGGCTAGGACTCTTGTTATCCTAGGCCTCTGGTACATTATATAAACCGAGGCCAGGTTTGTCGGTAGAGAACATACAATCATACCATAGGCTAGCTTTTAGGGTTTAGCCTCTCTGATCTCATGGTAGATCAACTCTTGTAATACCCATATCATCAAGAATAAATCAAGCAGGACATAGGATTTTACCTCCATCAAGAGGGCCCAAACCTGGGTAAAAAACATCGTGTCCCCTACCTCCTGTTACCATCCGCCTTAGAAGCACAGTTCCGGACCCCCTACCCGAGATCCGCCAGTTTTGACACCGACAGAGATGCTCCAGTATCGAAAAGAATAGATGCCGGATGGCAGTTAACAAGTAGCGTACCAAGGACAACGTTGGGATCATCATGAGTCTCCTTAGCAGAGACATAGTTGACATGGCCACGTGAAGTGGTGGCTGGCTTGGCGTAGAATGTCTTTCCCGTTGGCTTACCACGGCCAACGGCCTTTCCAGACTGGTTGGGGTTGTTGTTCTGGGGACACTCTCGACTGTAGTGACCTGGCTCTCCACACTTGAAGCATGTCACAACATTGGGGCGTGGAGCATCATTAGCAGCGGGGCCACCATAGGTCTTAGGCGGTGCAAACTGCTGGTTGGGGTGAGGCGCCTCAAAGGATGGCCTCGGAGTGAACCTGGGTGGCAGAGCTGTGTTTGGAATCCACACCCGGCGCTTTTGAGATCCAGAGCCGGATGAAGAACCAAAATCATGGGAGTGCTTGCATGAAGCGTCATAGTCAGTCTGACCAATCTCAGCACTGATGGCCTTATTGACCAGCTTTTGGAAGGAGGTGCACGCGTGCAGACGGAGATCACGACGAAGCTCGGGGCTAAGTCCCTTACGGAACCTTGCCTGCTTCTTGGCGTCGGTGGATACCTCTTCAGGAGCATAACGTGCCAGATTCCCAAACTCACGGCTATATGCATCCACGGTCAGTCTGCCTTGGGTGAAATTACAGAATTCTTCCCGCTTACGATCCATGAGACCCTCCGGAATGTGATGCTCATGGAAAGCTTCACTGAGTTCAGCCCAAGTAGTGATTTGGCCAACTGGGAGCATAGCCTCAAAGTTTTCCCACCAAAGGCTAGCAGGCCCTTCGAGGTGATAGGAAGCGTAGGTAACCTTATCAGCTTGAGCTACGTTGGCAGAATGTAGCTTATGGGAGATGCTGCGAGGCTAGCCATCTACATCAAGGGGCTCGATGGAATGATTAAACTTCGGTGGGTACAACTTGACAAAGTCATTGATTGACACTAGGTCGTTCCTCTGTTGACGTGCAGTATTCTGCTCAATCCGCTCCAGCAAGCGGTTAGTCTCACCCTTGTTTCTTTCTGCCTCCAGCATAACTTCGGCCAGAGAAGGCGGGTGAGGCAGATTCTCATCCCTAGCTACACTGGCTTCACCCTGCTCTAGGGCAGCAGGGTTGCTGCGGGTGTTGACCATCCTAGGAAAAACAAGACAATGGTTTAGACAAGGATGGCACAATCTTGGCAAGGAAGTGCGGAATGTAATGGATAACACAGAATGCTGAGATGTTCATTTGCACCACATGGTAATATAGAAACTGCTATATATATATACCATCGGTCATACACACCGTACATAGTTTAGTACAAGCCCAGGCTAGAGTACAACTACGGTGAAAGACGTTACATCTCATCGGAGGCATTCCAAGCTCCTATACATTATTTTTCTACACCTCCGGAACATGATAAACACCAAGTCGTATTCCACGAGTCACGCAGGACTATGGAGGATACAACTATTACAATACTAGTGAAGCTACTACCAACTCAGATGTTTCCGTAGTAATCTTCATAGGGATCACCACCATGTCCTGGGAGCTGAACATGATCATCTGGAAACAGTTGGTCCTATGGAGCTTGCGGTCCATAGGGACTCAGATGTGGCCTTGGTCCAACAAACGGTGGCAGACGGGGTCCATGGGGAGGGGTGATGCCTCCTACATCATGCCAGTCCATACAATCTAGCAACCCAGACCGCACGGGGTACAGGTCCCTCATGTCCATGTATCCAGCCTGCACGGCAGGTGCAAACCGAGTCAGAGTGGCCCAGTGGTCAGAACGAGAGTTGAAGAGCTCCATTCGCAAGGCACGATTTTCGCGGTCCTTTTCCTCAAGCATCTTGGTAGTGGTGCGGAGTAGTGAGTCCTCATGTGTAGAGTCACAGTACATAGCCTGATAGTACCCCTGTGCCCCAGGGAGTGATGCTGACATGTAGCGGAAATCGGTGTTCCGAAGCAAGGCAGTTCTGGATCGTATGATAGTCATCATTGAGTAAGCTGCGTCCTGCACGGACATCTCGATAGTAACCCCAAGTCCATAAGAGTAGTGGAGGGGTTTAGTAGCTCCAGGATAAGAGGGGTATATCCTGACGATACAAAGGTATTGGCTCTGATTGAAGTCTCGAAACTGCTCCTCGACGGTATACTCAGGATACCATCGATAGCCTGTCTCGACCATCACTCGGACCAGCATGGCCGTGTGACCAGGTACATCGAGGCACCGAGTCAGACGAACCACTGGATTGTATGAACAGGTGGCCATCTGAAAGCACGAAATAATGCAAAGGCATTAGTATTTCCTAGGAGAAATCGGACAACATAACGGCTGTAAATACTCAGAAAAAGATTTGAGACATCCACAACAGTTGGCAAAACCACTCAACAACATCATATCAAGGTTCTGGTTCAACTGACAACATACTAAAAGTAGTAGAAACTGAACTGAGGCTTGTAACCAACAATCCTATAAGCTACTACGGATTAGTAACACGTGAAACTGATAGAGAGAAGAGAGCCTAGTCCTTAACCCACATAGAAAGAGAAGAGAATGACTCAGATCAGAGGGCATAAGGTAAAGGAGTAAAAGAGCCTTATGTTCCCTCCCACAATCAATTCCCCTACATATAACTAAAGCATTTCTAGACTCGACACCGACCAGTTTGGCTCAACGAACCTACAGGCAGTGCGGCTCTGATACCAACGTTGTCAGGACCCCGATTCCAAGTCACACTAATCTAGCCTGTAACACCTCATATCACTTTGCGGCCTCACGCACGGTGTTCCCACGGGTGTCGCCTTACCATGGCTCGGACCGTTTACGCCTTTTGGCTCACGTATATGATAGTGTCACTAGCATCCATATGACAGAGAACCCGGGCCGACATGGCTAGTCGTGAACCCAAAGCGGCACAAACTTACGGGGACATGCATACATGATTCAACATCGAGCATGTCGGTCAGCAGCATGTGGATACGGGCTGTAGCACTGGGCTAACAGGACTCCGGTGAACCCGGGCTGTAGCAGGCTAGGCAGGACTCCAGATGTCACTACGTGACATTTCCCCGAAGGGACAGACACAAGAATGAAGTGAATCACATGCCGGCCAGTCAAGTGCTCGAGCAGTAGTGCTGGGCTAGCAGGACTCCGGTGAACCAGGCTGTAGCGGACTACTATGGCTCATGGAAGCACTAGACTACATTTCCCCATAAGAGAGGCTGCCAAGGATAAACAACTAGATTGTTGGATCCCACACATACCAAGAATTTCAATCATACACACAATATGCTCGATATGTGTAAATACAACATGGCATCACAACAAAACTCTACAACTCAAGTACTTTATTTAAAGGCTCCGGAGAGCCATACATAACATGTTCATACAGGTAGGGGTCACATGACCCGACACTCAAGTCATACAAACATACAAGCACATGCGGAAGCAAACTAGTCTGAGTATAGACACTAGAAAGAAAGAAGGCTTGACAAAGCCTGTCTATCTACATAGGGCCCTCCGTGGCTCGGAATCACCACCTAGGTGGCAAGTCACTCATCGACGTCGAGGTCTACGTAAAACCCGTCGGAGGGGGCGGTGTTGTCGTATGAAAATAGTAATTAAAGCAACATGAGTACAAAGGTATTCAGCAAGTCTTACACATATCCTACTATACATGCTCATTCTCAAGAAGGTAGTGGGGTTATAGCAGCAAGCCAGCTTTGACTCTTGGCTAAGCTATACTATGAGACACCACTTGTAAAATAGTTTTCGCACACGAGTCCACTAGTCACCATCATAATACTCCACCGTGGATCCTCCCTCATCATCCCACGAGAGCGCCATCCGCGGTACTCACACTTATCTTGAGTCTTTTAGTAGTAACCATTAACTTGTCTATGAACTGTATAGGCAACCAAGTAGTCCTATACCGCGGACACGGCTATTCGAATAGATGAGGTTAACCCTGCAGGGGTGTACTTCTTCTTACACGCTCTCACCACTTATCGTCGTTTACACGACATGTACTCGGCAACCTTCAAGCGGAAGCCCAACGAGGGTGTCGGCCATGGCCTACCTAAACACTCAAGTCTCTAGTCTAGGTCTATCTCCTATCCAGGTTCCATCCACAGGGAGTCCGGCCGAGGTTTCCACATACGGCCCCGAACGATGTGTATAGGGTTCCCGAGACACCAAACGGGCGACTCGGTACACCGTGCCATAGTGTATCTACCGCATCATAGCCCACCCCTAGGGTCAGCGCTACGCACGACCACCAACACATAACCTATAAACACTAGAAACTAGTTGCAACTCTTCGACAGAGGACGAGGGTGGTTAAGAAGGTGAGAGGGTCAATTAAGGATCCCAATGCATGGTAGTAACTGAATCTTAAATCACACATATAGATCTCAGTTCTTAAGGACGGCCTCAATGAAACAACCCACCATGTACTCTTACATGGCCTCTCATCGATGCCTTTACCAAATCATGTTCAACACACCCCTCACATTACCGACATAATCATTTCACTCTAGCCCATCACCCAGATGAACCAGACCTGACACAACTCTAAGCATAGCAGGCATAGCAAGGTAGGAAACACAGACATGGCTCAATCAACTCCTACACATGCTAGTGGGTTTCATCTAGTTACTGTGGCAATGAGAGGTCATGCAGAGGATAAGGGTTCAACTACCGCAGCACACAGCAGTTTGAAACATTGTTGCCTTAATGCAGTAAATGAGAGCAGGAGCGAGAACATGGGATTGTATCGATATGATCAATGGGGCTGCTTGCCTGATGGAGTAGTAGTAGGGTACTGCCCTTCAGTCGGATAATCGAAGGTATCCTCGGAGGCAGAACCTACCACGAAAGACACCACAGAACACAATCATCACATGGCAATATGCAACAGTATGATGCATGCTATGACATGGCAATATGATGTGTCTTGGCTAATGCATTGCAAAACATGTTGCTTTGAGTCTATTTGAATCAAAGATTCAAATGGAAGCTCATGTTATTAAGTCATATAAGTGCTTTAGATTGTTTCACCAAAACAGCAAGGTTAAATTGTTCTGTCATGCATGAAACCATTACAGATGGAAATATTGAATTTTTCTGATCAAATTTCATATATAAATCTTTGCATTTGGAGTTACAGATTAATTGTTATGAATTTTTGAAGTTTAGGACATTTTCTGGAATTTCCTATATAAGAATAATTCCGGTAATTGAATTACTGCATCAGCATTGCGTTAGGGTGATGTCAGCAGGTCAAAGGCGCCAGCCCAGGTCAAACCTGACCAGTGGGTCCCGTCTGTCAGTGTAACAACTAACTAACAGAGTTGGTTAGTGTTAGGTTAGTACTAATCTAGGTTAGTTAGGACCTGGGCCCACATGTCAGTGAGTCAACCCATTAACCCAAGTAATTAGTGTTAACTAAGCTAACACTAAACTAAACAGGGGCATGGCCCACACGTCAGTGACCCTGGGGGGTCAAACTGGGCCCACCCGAGGACAAACCGGGTCAAACGGGGTCAAACTAACCGGCGTTTAGCCGCCGGCGAGGCCAGACGCGGTGGGGCAGTGCGGGTTTTGCACTCCGATGACCAAATGGACGGCGGAGACCTCCTACGCGTAGCTGGGAGCAAGCCGCATCAAGTGGTGGTAGTGGTTGGGCTCAGGGTCGCCAGAAACGACACCGGTGATGACCTTGGCGGTCGCCGGAGTTCGGGCGAGGTTGAACCTGAGGCTACGGGGGACGGCGAGGCGCATGGAGTGGTGCGTTGGGGTCCTGTGAGTGCGGTGAAGATGGTGACGTGCTCGGAATCAAGCCCAAGTGGCTGTCGCCACGACGGCGACGTGCGGTGGCGGCGGCGGGTGCAGCCATGCTCGGTGGGGTGGCTACGAGGCATGAGAGAAGGACGGGAGGGATGGAGAAGTGCAGCAGCTCACGGCGAACACGACGGTGCAGATGACGCGGTCGCGGATGAGCTGGTGCGGCGGAGACGGCGAGGGGGATCTGCGGCGGCGTTTGGTGAAGACAAGCTCAATGGAGACGAGGGAGAGCGTCCGAGCGCTCGGGGCTCGGCTAGCTCGACGTTGCGGACGACGGCGGAGCTCGTGGACAAGTCGGCACGGTGCAGGGACGACGGAGAACGCGGCTACGTCGACGGTGCAGCGGCAGGGGCGTCGACCATGGTGCGGGAGAGCGAGGGAGAGAGACAGAGGAGCGGGTGACATGTCGGCTAGGTCAGGGCGGCGACGTGGAGCTTGCCCAGGTGTTCAGGGGCGCGGGCGGCAAGCAGCTAGCACCATGGAGAGCTCGCGCTCACCGGCATCACCTCTCTGCCTGCCTGGCGAGAGGAAGCAGCTGGCTGGCATGGGCCAGCACAGTGCTGGGCCGCCCAGTGGGCTACCAGGTGAGTTTCTCTCCCTCTCTTAATTCTGGTTTTGTTTTTTTGTTTTTTCTGTAACTGTGTGGCTTTATTAAAAATAGTTAGGCACTTCCAAAAATACGGAAAATAATCAGGAGCTCTGTTTGGATTATTTCCAACAGCCCACACTTATTTCCAGAATTATTTGGGCATTTAAAATATTTACTAGCATTTAAATGCCCAAGTGCAAGTTATCTATGATTTAATTCAATGACCTTGTGATGACCTAGAAAAATGTGAACCCATTTTGTCAGAGGTTCTAACCCAAGACAAAAAGGGTGGACTTTTTAGAAGGACATTTCAGGTTCATTGAAAATGATTTTAGTAAACCCTAGTTGTTTCAAGGGGGGTGCTGGGGTTTCTGCCATCCCCATTTCAGGATTCTAGAAAAGTAGACATGATGCAACACTCTAATGCATGAACTAGCTAGGGTGTGACAACAGGACGACCATGGGTTTAATTTTGGGGCGACTGGCTCTATGGTGTAAACGCTCCTTAGTGCGCGCTTGTGCTCTAGCTTGGGGATATGAGTGACATAGATCATATTCATTGTTTTTACCTCGGGGGAAATTTCTTTTGCCCCCCTGTATTTGTTGGGTGAGGTTCATCGTCATCCTCATTGGGTGCCCCTTTCCCCTTATGTTCGTTGTTTAGCTTGCTGGCCTATTTGAAGACCCAGTAGTTCCTGTTGGTATGATTGGCAGGCTTGTCCGGGGTGCCATGGATCTGGCAAGGCCGATTGAGTATTCTGTCCAAACTAGATGGATCATCTTTGTTTCCATTGAATGGCTTCTTCCACTGACCGGGTTTAGAGCCACTGAATCTAGCATTGACAGCCATGTCTTCGGTATCTTCATTGTTGCTTTGATGCTTGTGTTTGTTGTGTCGTGGCCTACCGTTGCCATCTCTGGCTTCGGAGGTGCCGGGGTCGCTGGTGTTGTTAGTTCTACGAGCTAGCCAGCTATCTTCTCCCGTGCAAAAGCAGGTCATGAGTGCGGTGAGAGCTGCCATGGACTTCGGTTTTTTTGGTCGAGGTGTCGGGCGAGCCACTCGTCACAGACGTTGTGTTTAAAGGCTGCGAGGGCTTCGATGTCCGAGCAATAAAAAATTTGGTTCTTTTTAATTAGGAACCTGGTCCAGAGCTTTCGGGCTGACTCTCCGGGTTGCTGGACTATGTGACTGAGGTCATCGGCGTCCGGAGGCCGTACATAGGTACCTTGGAAGTTGTCTCTAAAGGCATCCTCCAAATCTTCCCATCTGCCAATAGAGTTCTCTGGGAGGCTATTTAGCCAGTGTCGTGCTAGTCCTTTCAGCTTTAAGGGAAGGTATTTGATGGCGTGGAGATCTTCACCGTGGGCCATGTGGATATGGAGAAGGAAATCTTCAATCAATATCGCGGGATCTGTCGTACCGTCGTATGATTCGATGTTTACGGGTTTGAACCCTTCTGGGAACTAGTGCTGCATTACCTCGTTGGTAAAGCATAAGGGGTGTGCCGCACCTCTGTATCAGGCAACATCACGATGGCGTTCGGATGACATCCGGATGCGGTCTTTGGTCCTGGTGAGGTTATGCCTATCGCTCCAAGCTTGACGGTCATCTTCTCGCGTTGGGGCACGTCCCCTTGATCCATAGAGTGATCTTGTTTGGCCTGCTCTACTGCTTAGGTCTTTTCATAAGTCGTAGGTGTATCCTGGAGCCGCTCTCTCTGCCCTTACGGCGAGGTGGTGTAGGTTGGTGTTCAGCGTAGGTGGCCGCTTTATCTCGCCCACGTGGTGGCTGGTCTGGTTCATTAGCGTGGTCATGTTTCGACGGATCGAAGGCCTCGTCATCGAATTGTGGTAGCAGCTGACGCTTTGGATAACTCTTTGTTGGGCGTTGTAGGCCATATTCTTCGGCAGCTAGGACCTGGGTCCATCTTTCATTGAGTGTATCCTGTTCGGCTTGGAGCCCTTGCTGCTGCTTTTTAAGGCTTCTTACTATGGTGATTAGTTGGCGCTTAACGCACTCCTGCTCGAGGGGTTCGTTTGGCACAATGAAATCTTTGTTGCCGAGGCTGACTTCATCCTCGAAGAGTGGTAGATAGTTGCTATCTTCCGAATCCTCGTTCCTGACCGGATCGTTGGGGTTAACTTGCCCCTCCTCCACATCATCCTGTTCGGATGTGGGCTCGATGGGGGCTTCAAGGTCTTCGGCGTCCTCTGGAGTGTTATTGTCTCTGGTGCTAGTATTACTGTCTTCGCCTTGACGCGATTTTGAGAGGCGTCGCTGGCGTCGATGCTTCAGTGGTGCCTCAGCAGGTTTGTCCTCAACCAGATCCTTCCTGTCTTCACCGTCATCCTCTTTGGGTGTGTCCACCATATACACGTCGTATGTTGCGGTGGCAGTGGCCGTCCAACGTCCGATAAACGGCGGGTCTTGGCTTTGTTCATCTTCGGCATCATCATCCATGTCGTCGATGTCCTCGGAGGCGTAATCTAGCATGTCGGTTAAGTCCTCGATGGTAGATATGAAGTGGGTGGTGGGTGGGACGTAAAATTCCTGCTCTCAGCCCCTAATCCAGGCTGGGCATAGTTCGGAGGTGATTCCTCTATAATGGCGAGGGACCGGATTAAGTCTAGAGCCTCATTTAAGAGCGAGCATTGGACGGGGAAATGAGAGTCTGCGGGGCTAGCCAGGACAAAGGCCTCCTGGCCACGCTCACTTGGCGCGGATGTCGAGAGTTTGGAGCCAGAGTTCAGGGACGAGTCCGGCCTTTCAATAATAGGGGAACCCAGTATGATTTCGAATTTGCCGAGGACACAATCGCCTCCGGATCTCTGATAGTGAGCTTCGTAGCAGAGAGTCCGGCGGGCTCCAAACTCCTATCTTTGGACCTGGCGATTCGCTCCAGATCTAAGGCCAGTGCAGTAGCCGGGGCCGTGAACCCTTCGAAGAACAAATCTCCTCTGATATCAGCAGCGTAATTTAGGTTCCCGAAACTGATCTGATGACCAGGGGCATAGCTATCGATCTGTTTGAGGTGGCCAATTGAGTTGGCACGCAGAACTAAGCTGCCGAACACAAAAATCTAGCCGGGGAGGAAAGTTTCCCCTGAAACGGCATCATTGTTGATGATCAAACAAGCCATCGAACCTTCTGTCGACGGCACCGTGGAACTCTCAATGAAAGCACCAATGTTGGTTTCAAAACCGGCTGATCTCCGGTAGGGGGTCCCGAACTATGCGTCTGAGGTTCGAAGGTAACAGGAGACAAGGGGGACACGATGTTTACCCAGGTTCGGGCCCTCTTAATGGAGGTAAAACCCTACGTCCTGCTTGAATGTATTTGATGAGTATAGGGGTTACAAATGTTGATCTACCTCGAGATCGTAATCGCTAAACCCTAGATGTCTTGCCTCTATGATTTTTCTTAGCCTCTACGGACTAAACCCTCCAGTTTCTATAGACACCAGCGAGGCCTAGGGTTTTATAGAGTCGGTTAACAGAGAATGGAATTATACATCCGGACGCTAGGCTTGCCATCCACGCAAAGGAGAGTCCCATCTGGATACGGGGGAAGGTCTTCTGTCTTGTATCTTCATGGCCCATCAGTCCGACCCATATCAGATAGCCCGGACACCCGATGACCCCTTAGACTAGGACTCCCTCACCGGGCGTAGCCTGTCCTTGGTGAGCCCTCTGAAGCTCCAATCCTTGTCGTGCTCGACACACTCCTGCCGTGCTTCGCAAAACTCAGGGGCTTTCTCATCCTAGGTCCAGCACCAATCCCCTCTCCATTCATCCCACCTCTCGCGTGGATACCTCGGGATGTAATCCCAGATCGCCCTCTTCGTTTGTGGCATCCAACTGATGATTCTGGAGCGATTGACTTTGCTCTCCACACTTGGGATGAAGTAATGCCAGGATAAACCCACATTGAGCATCACTCCGACGAAGTTCTCACACAATTGTGCAAAGATAGCCATGGTCGCCATTGCATTTGGCGTGAAATCGAGGAGGTGGAACCCATAGAAGTTCATGATTGCCACAAAAAACCCAGAGAAAGGGGGACAGAGGCGACAAATGAAATAAGCAGCAAAGAAGCGATAAGAATCAGGGGGATCCACCTCACCCGCTTCATAGACTACCGACGCGCCATGCCCCTTCTCGACGGGTAGCCCCCACAAATATCCGTACTTCTCCTGAAGAACGGGGCCGCTCAAGGACGACAAAACAAAGACGATGTCCTCGCTCTGCTTCTTGTTCAAGTCCGCCGACCTCCTGTTCCCCTCGGTGGCGGCCTCCTTTGCCGCAGCCGTCGGCCTTTTCTTCTTCGCGGTTTTCTTCTCCATTTTGCGGCAACGCGGGGAGGGAAGGGATTCGTTGGAAGGAGGAGGGAGGGGGGCTGCGGCGGAAGGAGCTGCGAGAGGAGGAACTGTCGCTTGGCTTGCGGAGGAAGAAGATGGAGCAGTGGGGCGAGAGACCGGTGAATCGTGCCACTGTGATTTTCCCTACTCTTAAGGAGGGGGAGAAGGAGTCAAGGCACGACGCTTCAGAAAGTTACCATTTTTACCATAACTACAATGGTACCACGACCCCACGAGGCGCAGTAATTGCGGAAAGTCGACGTCGGATTGACTGGTCAACGTAATGACACGGCACGCACAACCCTTTCCTGCCATGTGTCCTCGCACTGTTTGGGGCCTAACCCAACGTGCCATGCGACACGTATGGCTCAGGCCCGGGGGCTTATGTTGAGGAAAATATACATGGGTATGCATTTCCCCCTAACTCGTGCATGGACAAGAGCAAGATTGAAGCCTCAGCTTGAGTCAGAGATTGAAGGACCAAGAGATCTGAAGAACCAACATGCATCTTAGAGGGATCAAGATCAAACCACAGGAGCAGTATATCGGCAAGAGAAGGGCCTCCTTTGCCAGGTAGGCGAGCCCGGCAAGGGGCAGGGCCACCGCCAGAAGCAAGTAGCCATGGCGCCCCGGCAGGGCCTGCCTGGGCTCGTGGAGGGAAAACCACCCCACCAACCACTCAGGCGCGACCCATGTTGTCAATCAGTGTGGTGTCAAGCCGCAAGGTGATTAAGTGTCATTCATTCGCCACATGGTGGCCGTTTCCTACAGAAGGAACATACAGATGACACCCGTCCTGCGACGTGTCAATAGAACAAGCGCGGAGCTCGCGAGATAGCCCGGCAAGACTTGCCGGGCAACCAGTGATGTGACACTAAGTGGTGCATTTAATGCACCCTGTCAGCCTGCAGAGTTAGGTATGATAGCACTATTTGCTATCGTATCAGTGGATAATGACCACTTTGCCATTGTGGTGACCCCTTAATCTATAAAAGGAGGCCCATGGCACCCGTAGGAGGGGTTGGAAAGTTGAGGAACCTGCACCCATACGCGTGTAGTCGCTGCTGCCATACGGCCACCCCTGCCGGGCAAGTGTACTTCGTTGCATTATCCACATTCCATCATCAATCCACTAATGTGGGAGTAGGGTTTTACGCCTCACGGCGGCCCGAACCTGGGTAAATTGCTTGTCTTCTCTCTGTCTTGCTGCCACGCGCTGGTCTGCTCTTTGTGCAACGCGACATCCCCCTGCCGAACCAGCAAGGGGCCTCCTGGTCCCATAGGTGGCCGTGGATATCCCATGACACTACTAAACTAAATAACATCGCAAGATGCTTTCGAGAATGGTGGCCATAATGATCACACTCGGAACAAGGCTAGACTACTGGGTGGTTATCTATGATATCCTAGTGTCAATATAATAGCTTGAACATATATGTCGAGGCAATGGAGTACCTCAACACACCGACCAATGTGCTTAATCTGACCCAAAAGGACATCCAAAACAGGAGGAAGGATACAACTCGGACAACATAACAACTGTATGGGCATGAAAAATGAGACAACCTGCAAGACAACTGACCAAACAACAATGGAATTCTTATGGAAACACCGATCCAATAGAGCAACATCTTTCCTATAAAGTCTACAGAATAGTAACTCGTCATCCTGATTGATAGATGAGAAAGCCTAGTTTCTTAACCTCATAGAAAAGAAGAGGGTGACTCCGAATTAGAAGGACATAAGGTAAAGGAGTAAGAAGAGCCTTATGTTCCCTTCCACAATCAATTCCCTTATATAACTAAAGCATTTCTAGACTCGACTTCAACCGGTTTGGATTGGTAATCCTACAAGGAGCCAGGATCTAATACCAAAGCTATCGGGACCCTAATCCTAATTCACACCAATCTACAATGTAACACATCATATCACTTTGTGGCCTCAAGCACGGTATTCCCACGGCTGCAGCCTTACCTAGGCCGGGACCGTTTGTGCCTTTTGGCTCACGTATACGATAGTGTTGCTAGCATCCATATGACATAGAACCCAGGCTGACATGACTAGTCGTAAACCCAAGGTGGCACAAACTTAAAGGGACATGCATACATGACCCAACAATGCATGTGCCAGTCAGCAGCGAGTACAATCGGGCTCTAGCAAGCTATCAGGACTCCGGTAGACACCCCATGACATTTCACCGAAGGGACAGACACGGGAGCAAAGAAGGACACATGCCAGTCAATCCATGTGTTCCAAAGCAGTAGCAAGCTACCATGGCTTAGTGGAAGCACTAGGAGGCATTTCCCCATATGGAAGGCTACCAAGAATAAACAACTAGGTGTCGGATCCCACACATACCAAGCATTTCAATAACATACACACAATATGCTCGACATGTGTAAATACAACATGGCATCACAACAAAACTCTATGACTCAAAGTATTTATTCTATAGGCTCCGAGAAGCCAGATATTACAAACATGAGTCTCAAGACCCAACATACAAGTCATACGAGCAACAAGCGGAAGCATAAACATGTATGAGTACAGACATCTAAAAAGAAGAAGGCCAGAAAGCCTGACTATCTACAAGACCCTCCATAGGATCCAAACCTCTGTCTGGGATTTCCAAGCTAATATCGAAGCCCACATGGAACTACTAGAGAGACCAAAGTCTCCTCTACAAAACATAAATTAGGAAACCATGAGTACAATGTACTCAGCAAGACTTACATCAGAACAAACTACATATGCATCAGTATCAGCAAAGGGTGGTGGAGTTTAACTGCAGCAAGCCAGCTTTGACTCAGTGGCTATCCTATACTACGAGTACTTTCTTTGAGGTGGCGCACACGAGTCCACATATGCACCATATCAATACACCACTATGGATCCTCTCCCGTCTCCCTACGAGAAGGCCATCCATAGTACTCACACTTATCTTGTTCATTTTAGAGTATCATTTAACTTGTCTAGGAACAATGTAAGCATTCCAAGTAGTCCATATCCGAGGACGCGGCTATTCGAATCGATCATTTATAACCCAGTAGGGGTGTACTTATTCACACACGCTATCGCCACTTACCGCCATGTACACGTCATGTATCTTGGCAACCTTCAAGTGGAAGCCTCGTGAGGGTGTCGACCATGACCTGGCTAACCACAAAAGTCTCTAATCCAGGTTTATCACCTATTTGAGTTCCATCCGCAAGGAAGTCCGGCCAAGGTTTCCACTATGGCCCCAAACGATGTGTGCAGGGTTCCCAAGTCCACCATCTGGGTGCCACTTGGTACACCGGGCCACGGTGCTACTTTGTCCCAAGCCCACCTGTACCGGGTGCCACTTGGTAGACTACTAACACAACCTACAAACACCAGAAACTAGTTGCAACTCCTGGATAGATATTGAGGTGATTAATAAGTCAATAGGGGCACTTAAGCATTCCAATGTGTGGTAGTAACTGTCTTGGATAACAAACACATACCTCAGTTCCTGAGGATGGTTTCAATGAGACAACCTACCATGTTCTCCTACATGGCCTTTCATCGCTACCTTTACCAAATCGTGTTCACACACTTAGCTCTCAACAGTAGGACATGTTCACCTCCATTCCAATCCATCCGAGACGAATCAGACCTGACACAACTCTAAACATAGCAGGCATAACAAGCAAGCATGAATGAGTTGGCACATCATGGCTCAAACAACTCCTACTCATGCTAGTGGGTTTTAACTATTTACTATGGGAAAGACAGGTCATGTAGAGGAATGGGTTCAACTACTGCAACATGTAACAGTTGAATCATTGTTGTCCTAATGAAGTAAAAGAGAGTAAGAGAGAGAGAGAGTGGGATTGTACAGAATGCTCAACGGGGGTTTGCTTGCCTGACACTTCTGAAGATAGCATTGTGTCTTCATCAGTGACATCGCTCTCAACGTCGGAACAACCGTCTACCGAGAGGGGACAACCACCGATAAACACAAATAGGAACAACATTCACTGCAATGCACAACCAAATGCATGATATGGCATATTAAGGTACCAAATTCACCTAATGCAATATTCAGACAAGTTAATCAAAGTGGAATTCGAACAAGATCAAATTCCAACTCCAAATGTTATTTCAAAGATTGCCATAATGATCACTTGTCCTAAGAAAAGAGGTTAAGTTGTTCAAACATGAATGAAAAATGTACAGATGGAAAGATTGGATTTTTCTGATAATTTTTCATATATAAATCTTTTCTATCAGAGTTATGGTTGATTTACTATGAATTTTCGAAGTTTAAATCATTTTATGGATTTCCTGGTTATTTACAAATAAAACAAATCTAGAAAAATGACTTATTGCATTAGCATGATGTCACTGTGATGTTAGAGGTCAATGGAGGCGGTCCAGGTCAAACCTGGCCAGCGGGTCCTGCGTGTCAGTGTCTTAACTAATTAGCAGAGACTATTAGTAGTAATTCGCAACTTAACTTAATTAAACCAGAGGCTGGGCCTAGACGTTAGTGACACAGAGGGGAGTCAAACCCAGCCAACTGGGTTCAAACTCGCTGGAGTTGTCCCGTGGCTCGTTGCCGATGAGGCCAGAGATGGTGGATGCGTTCGGGATTCATCCTCCGGCATCCAAAACGACAACCAAGGCCATCTACGAAATGACAAGACTCATCCGCATTGAAATGTGCGAGCGGGAGGGGCTGGGGTGGAGCGAGCTCGCCGGACTTGAGTTCAAGGCGCCAGCCGGCATTCAGGTGAGCTCGGAATTGACATGGCAGGGCACAGAAGGAGCCAAGGGTGGGTGTGTTTGACTCATGGGGGTGAACTGAGTGTAATGGTGAGCTCGGACGTGTGCTTGAACGACCATAGCCACGATGGCGACATAGCCGGTGGTGAGGTGCTTTCGGCTCTGGTGAAAGCGGCGGCTACACAAAAAATCGATGCAGGGAGGATGGGGGTTAGGGGCAGGACCTCATGGCTATTGAAACATTGGCGTCGGCAAGCTCGGGGAGGGGTTGCTAATGACGGGAGGTCATCGGTGATCTCGGTGGCCAAATAAAGAGGGCTGCGGCGGTGGCGGCATTGCAGCACATCCCAGGCCTCGTGCCTCATGGAGGAGGTCGAGGATGTTGAGACGGAGCTCACAGGCACGGCGAGGGGTCGAGGGGGAGGCGGTTGATACGTCTCCAACGTATCTATAATTTTTGATTGTTCCATGCTGTTATATTATCATTCTTTGATGTTTTACAATCATTTAGAGTCATTTTTTTGGTACTAACCTATTGACATAGTGCCAAGTTCCAGTTGCTGTTTTTTGCATGTTTGTTACATCATAGGAAATCAATACAAAATGAGGTCCAAACGCAGCAACACGTTTTGTGGATTTTTTATGGAGCAGAAGACACCCAATGGGCCGGAAAAGCACCTAGGGGTGCCCCGAGGGGGGCACAACCCACCAGGTCGCGCCTGGGCCCCCAGGCATGCCCAAGTGGGTTGTGCCCACCTCAGTGGCCTCCCGAACTGCCTCTTTGTTCTATAAATATCCCAATATTCTAGAAACCCAAGGGGAGTCGACAAAAATCAATTCCAGTCGCCGCAAGTTCCGGAAACACCAGATTCCAATGTAGACACCATCACGGAGGGGTTCATCATGTCCATTGGCGCCTCTCTGATGATGTGTGAGTAGTTCTTTGTAGACCTTTGGGTTCGTAGTTAGTAGCTAGATGGCTTCCACTCTCTCGTTTGATTCTCAATACAATGGTCTCTTGGAGATCCATATGATGTAACTCTTTTTGTGGTGTGTTTGTTGGGATCCGATGAACTTTGAGTTTATGATCAGATCTATCTCTTTTTATCCATGGAAGTTATTTGAGTCTTCTTTGATCTCTTATATGCAAGATTTCTTATAGCCTCGTATTTCTTCTCCGGTATTTGGGTTTTGTTTGGCCAACTTCATCTATTTATCTTGCAATGGGAAGAGGTGCTTCGTGATGGGTTCGATCTTACTGTGCTTGATCCCAGTGACAGAAGGGGAACCAACACGTATGTATCGTTGCCATTAAGGATAACAAGATGGGGTCTATTTCTACATAAATAGATCTTGTCTACATCATGTCATTGTTCTTTTTGCATTACTCTGTTTCTCCATGAACTTAATACACTAGATGCATGCTGGATAGCGGTCGATGTGTGGAGTAATAGTAGTAGATGCAGGCAGGATTCAGCCTACTAATCTTGGACGTGATGCCTATGTAATGATCATTGCCTGGATATTGTCATGATTATTTGAAGTTCTATCAATTTCCCAACAGTAATTTGTTTACCCACCATTTGCTATTTTTCTCGAGAGAAGCCCCAAGTGAAACCTACGGCCCTCGGGTCTCTTCCTTATTATATTTGCCTTTGCGATCTATTTTTATTCGCTTTTATTTTTAGATCTATTAAACCAAAAATAAAAAATACCTTGCTGCAATTTTTTACTTATTTATTTTATCTCGCGTTCCCGCGAGATCTATCTATCAATTTATTACAACTCTCTCACGTTCGTTTGCCAACTTATGGCGCCATTACCCGAAAGGGATTGACAACCCCTTTAATATGTCAGGTTGAAAGTATTTGTTATTTGTGTGCAGGTGCCGTTCAGGTAGTGTTGCGCGGTTATCCAACTAGTTCGATAACCTTGGTCTCATCACTGAGGGAAATACCTACCGTTGTTGTGCTGCATCATCCCTTCCTCTTTGGGGAAATACCGACGTAGTTCAAGCAAACATCAAAAGGAATGGCTGGCGCCATTGCTGGGGAGACATCATCAACATCTACCAGGTTCCTAATCAAAAATCTCATCTCCATTAAATTTACATTATTTTCCATTTGCCTCTCATTTTCCTCCCCCCACTTCACCAAAATTTGCCGTTTTATTCGCCCTCTTTTTCGTTTGCCGTTTTCTAGTCGGATCTATTTTTGAGTGCAATCTTGTTGCGTAGTCACAATGACTCAAGAGAACACCTAATTGTGTGATTTCTTGAATACCAACAACAACGATTTTATTGGCACTCCGTTTGCTCCTCTCGCCACTAGTGTGGAGTCTTGTGATATTAATACTAGTTTGCTGAATCTTGTTATGAAAGATCAATTGTCCGGTACTCCTAATGAGGATGTCGCATCCCATCTTAACACATTCGTGGAATTATGCGATATGCAAAAGAAATAAAATGTGGACAATGATGTTGTGAAGATGAAATTATTTCTGTTTTCTTTGCAAGATCATGCAAAAATTTGGTTTTCTTCTTTGCCTCGGAAGAGTATCGATTCTTGGGAAAAGTGCAAGGATGCTTTTATTACTAAGTATTTTCCGCCCGCAAAAATTATTTCCCCTTAGAACCCAGATCATGAATTTGAAGCAACTTGAACTTCAGCATGTTGCACAATCTTGGGAAAGGATGAAAATGATGCTAAGGAATTGCCCAACTCATGGGTTAAATCTTTGGATGATCATACAAATTTTTTATGTGGGGTTGAATTTTGTTTCTCGTAATCGTTTATATTCTGCCGTGGGTGGTACTTTTATGGAAATTACTTTGGGTGAGGCCACCAAATTTCTTGATAATATTATGCCAAATTATTCACAATGGCATACCGAAAGAGCTCCTACTAGTAAAAAAGTTAATTCGGTTGAAGAAATTTCTTCTTTGAGTGAAAAAGTTGATGCTCTTATGAAATTGGTTGCTAATAAAAGTGCTCCTATTGATTTTAATGATGTTCCTTTATCTACTTTTATTGAGAAAAATAGTGATGCCGTAGATGTGCATTTTATCTCGTTAAACAATTTCAATAACAATGCTTATAGTGG